>NW_012098577.1:725803-728477 GCF_000951045.1 Mandrillus leucophaeus | reverse complement strand
CCAAAATTCATATGTTGAAATGCTAGTCCTCAAGGTGAGAGTATATTAGGAGATGATTAGGTCATGAGATTAGAGGCATCACAAATAGGGTTAGTGTCCTTATAGAAGAAGCCCCAGAGAGCTTCCTCACCCCTTCCATTATGTGAGGACACAGCTAGTTGTGATTTATGAACCAGAAAGTAAGCCCTCACAAGACACCAAACCTGCCTCAATTCAGACTTCCAAGCCTCCAGAAATATGAAATATAAATTTCTGTCAGTTATAACTCACCCAGTTTATGGTATTTTGTTATAGCAATCTGAATAGACTAGTATGATTTCTTTTACCATTTAATATTATTAAAGTTTAATAGATTGAAGGATCTAGGATGTTACTGCATTTCTAACATACTCAACTGTCAATATACAATTAAGTGTTATCTACAAATATATAACTTGGTAGTTTATGCCTTTTCAATCTGTGAAATTATTCCTCCCTTTTTGAATATTTAATTTATTGTTCCTTTTAATGACAGTAATAAGCTAATGAAAGTTATGAATCCATGTCTGATACAAAACTTTTAGATTTAAATGATAATATTTATATTAAAAGACATATTTTGCCTTGAATGCTTTATCATTTATATTAACATATCCTTATTTTGCCTTGTATTTAATCAAAATTTTGCCCACTCTTTTTATTTTGAAGCTATCTTTGTCAGTTGCTTTCAGTACTGTCTCTCCCACACAGTGTGAAATTTGATCCAGTCTGAAGATCTTCTTTCCAGTTAGAGAATTTAAATTACTGTCAAAATAAAATTAATTTTATCTTATTTTCTTTTTTAAAATGCTTTCTTGATTTCTATATTCTATTTTCTATGTTTTAGTTTAGATTCCCCCAAAGTACCCTAGAGTTGTTTATTTGGGAGGTGATCACAGAAAGTACAATGAAGGAAGGAACAAACTGGGGCTGGGAACAGTCAGGTGAAAGCAGGAAGTACCTGTGTGAGAAACTGAGGGTCAATCCTAATTAAAATTCTCTGAGGAAGATAATGACTATATCTCAGCATTGTTTCACTGAGGGACAAGACAGTTGAGGATTTTATCCACTGATTTCTATTTCTCATTGAATAAGGATTGTCTCTGAGAGTGTTACATTCCTGGCACACTCAGGATACCTTATGTGTAGACTCAGAAAGTTCCCATGGCTCCAGAGAAAACCATGGAGCAAGGGGGGCAAACGTGAGAGACAAGGGTGTTAGTGGCGAAAAGTTATCAGCATGTGTGGAGGATGCACTTTCATTTTACCCTACTAATATACAATGTGATTATCTTATTTTTAATTCTCCAGGTATTTACTATTCAATTTTAAAATACTTGACTGTATAAAATTTCCAATTGTCATCAACAATAGTACCACCAATGCTGAATTTAAAGGAATATAACCAGGCTAAGTGTGGCGGCTCACGCCTATAATCCCAGGACTTTGGGAAGCCAAGGGAGAAGGATTCCTTCAAGCCAGGAGTTCTAGTCTCGTCTGGGGAACATGGTAAGAATTCATCTCTACAAAAAATTTCAAAATAGCCCTATGTAGTGGCGTGCACCTGTAGCCCCAGTTACTTGGAACACTGAGATGGGAGGATCTCTTGAGTCCACGAGTTCCAGGCTGCAGTGAGCTATGATGGTGCCACTGTACTCCAGCCTGGGTAACAAAGCAAGACCCTGTCTCTAAAGATAGATGATTGATTGATTGATTGATTGATTGAATAAAAGAATAGAATCAAAATACAAATGGAGTATATTTGAACTTTGTCTACCTTGCTTTCTGCTACTTCTTGTGATACTGATAGTAAATGGTTTACAATTCCAGGTTATCCTCTCTCCTAGCTCCAAAAAGAAAAATGCCCTTATATGTTTGCACATATAAAGACTTTTTAATTATATGTTGTGTTGTTGTTCACAGCAATATTCTTTCAAGTATTTATATATTACTTGATACCTCTCATATTTCAAAATTGGTATTAGACCAAATTTACAGCTCTGATTTTTCTTCCTGTTTTTTTCTGTATAAATATTATACAATTTTTAAAACTCAGAAATAAAAAAAAATAGTAAAATAGTTCAAGGCATAGGTAGCCTTTTAAAAAATCAATATTTACTACCATATAATGAACTGCTTTCAAATTCAAGATCTGGGATTTTTTGTTTGTTTATCGTTTTATTTTACTTTATTTTTTGTGAGTACATAGTAGGTAAATATATTTATGGGTTAGATGAGATATTTTGATACAGGCATGCAATGTGTAATAATCACATCAGGGTAAGTGGGGTATGCATCACCTTAAGCATTTGTGTTTAATAAAAAATCTAATTATTCTCTTTATTTCTTTTTAAATGTACAATGAAATTATTTTTGACAGCCAGGCATGGTAGCTCATACCTGTTATCCTAGCACTTTGGGAGGCTGAGGTGGGTGGATCATGAGGTCAGGAGATCGAGACCATCCTGGCTAACATGGTGAAACCCCATCTCTACTAAAAATACAAAAAATTAGCCAGCCATGGTGGCACGTGCCTGTAGTCCCAGCTACTCAAGAGGCTGAGGCAGGAGAATGGCGTGAACTCGGGAGGCGCAACTTGCAGTGAGCCAAGATCGTGCCACTGCACTCCAGCCTGGGTGACAGAGCAAGACTCCGT
>NW_012098577.1:702670-725693 GCF_000951045.1 Mandrillus leucophaeus | reverse complement strand
AAAAATACAAAAAATTAGCCAGCCATGGTGGCACGTGCCTGTAGTCCCAGCTACTCAGGAGGCTTTGGCAAGAGAATCACTTGAACCCGGGAGTCAGAGGTTGCAGTGAGCCAAGACCATGCCACTTCACTCCAGCCTGGGTGACATAGCAAGACTTCTTCTCAAAAAAAAAAAAAAGAAATTATTTTTTACTGTAGTCACCTTGTTGTGCTAGTGAATAATAGGTCTTATTCATTATTTCTAAGTATTCTTTTTTGTACACATTAACCATTCCCATTTCCCCATAACTCCCTCCCCCATTACCCTTCCCAGCCTCCTTTTAACCTCTGGAAATTTTTCTTTTAGTATTTCTTCCTATATTGTTTCAGTTCTTTTTACTTTGGCCTTTTCTTCAGAAAGAAATAATTATTCATATTTTAGATCTTTATTCTCTACTTCTTCCTCAGCCTCTCCTTTATTTCATCTCTTTCTTTCTTTCCTTATACATTCTATGAAAGCCTCTTAAGCTTTTTCCATTCACATATAACTTGTCTGATTTTCTTACCATTATTGTTTCTGTTTCAGTCTTTAATCCTGCTATTATAATTTTGTGGCTGTTTTTATTCTTTCCTGTAAAGAGCTATCTACTAGTGTATTTTTTTTTCCTTTTTCTTGATCTGAACCTGAGTTATTTCAGAGTCCATATTTTTAAAATTATTTTAGGAACACAACATGAAATTTCTTTTAAAATATTTAACTCTCATAATTTTTTTTCTCAAAACTACTCTTGCCTTACCTCAGGTGTTACATTTATCTTTCATATAAAAGTTTCTGTTCAGTGTTGTTTTGTTTACACATAATTGAAGAGAAAGCACATTCTAGACTAGCAGTTACAAGTATGAATTTTACTTTGATCCTCTTAGTGTTTTCTTAGAAGCTATTTAAAGCTCTTTTCAGATCTCTAGCTGAAAACTGGCTTAATGCAAGTTTATTCCTTTTGTGAGATAACTGCTTGTCTCATTTAGAGCCATTATAGTCATATTGTCCTTTCTGATGGGTAAATTTTCTGTGATAGGAGCTAGCTTTTAAAATTATTTTACTCTGCTCTATTCTCCATTTTCCACATGGGGTGTCTGTCCAACTTCCTGGGTCTCTGTCCCCTATTCCTATTGCTTCTATGTCTGGAAATACCCTGTAATCACTCTGCTTGAAACAGACATGCCTGCTTTTGTTTTCTCTAAGTAACCTTCTGAACACTGCTGTTCTATAGTCATAAAGAATTTATATATTTCCCTCATTATGTTTAAAAACCCATCTTCAACTACAGTCTTAATATAATTGATTAGGAAAATATTAATTAGTTTCTGCCATGACCATCTCTGCTTAGTTCTTATCATCCCATATTACTTTCCCTAGAAAAGACTTGTAAGGGACTCCCCATTGTCTTCATTTAATATAGCCCCATCCTTGATGTTTCTGGCATATAGATGGCATCCTCCCATGTTTTCCATTAAAAATGCTGAATTTTCCTTCTATTTTTGTATTATTTTGTTCATTCAATGGTGAATTTAAAATAAGGGGGAAGATTTATTCTCTGATGCTCAAGTTAATTCTCCTCCTTGATTTCTGTCTACTCCATGTTTTAGATCTCCCCATGCAGATGTCTCCTCAAGTCTCCATCTACTTCTCATAAAAAGTCATTTTTCAGATATTTGTGTGTGTGTGTGTGTGTTTTTTTTTTTTTTTGGTCTTCAGGGAAATGTTGTTTTTTTCTCTCATTAGCATATCCCTTCCCCATTTTAAAGGTTTTATTTCCATCTCTTTGAGTGGGCAAAATCTGTATCAGTTTAGGGTCTGATGACGAAAGTGTGAGTGAAGTGTCATTTGTTCACTTACTCTTCATACAGGAGACATACTAACAATTTCTGGATCTTATAATCTAATCTGAATGTCAAGTTGCTCTGTATAGGATCTAGCGCAGTTGATGAGACTTAACAAACATGCAACAACTCTTGGTCCACAAAACTATAAGTGGATCTTTTTTTTTTTTTTTTTGGCTCAAAATGCAGTTTATCTAATGAACCAAGAGAATAAAATGCAGTTGCTCTATCTCCTAGCTACATAAAACATTCAAGACCTTTCCTGGCATATGTAATCCCAACACTCTTGTGTTCAATCCCTGTTTCTGAAGCTTTTTTTTTTTTTTTTTTTTTTCCTAATGCTTTTAAAGAAGCATCCAAGTATCCAGGCTCTCACTCATTCCCTTCTTTATGTTGTTTGTACTGGGAGGTTAGTCTTTAAATGAATACAGACAGGAATAAGTTGCTGCTAATAATGGATCAGAAATCTTGGTTCAAACCAAAGATAGTTTCCAGTGAATTGAAAGCTTGCTTAGTTTATCAGGTTATGGTTTCTTTGCATCTTGGGTTTTTTTTTTTTTTTATTTAGACCTCAGGGAATACTGAAGAATCAACACAGTTTCCCTATTTTCTTTCAAGATAGTTATTTGAGTTTATTTGAAAATGCTGTGACCATTTTTGCATCTTTGTATACTTTAAGGGAAAGTCAGTGCTAATTGTATCAATCACATCTAGTCTTCTCTATGCAACCCAGAATTGTTCAACTTATTCTTTATTTTCTTTATTATTTCATGGTTTTCTCATTCAGCCATTATATCAGTCACCTGAAGACTTAACTAAATAACTACACCGTATCTTGCATGTGCTATGTTCTGGACATATTATGACAACAAAGATATTGCAACTTCCTTTAAGAGATTTAGTCTAATTGGGAAAAAGAAATAAGCTATATGCACTCACTATTATCTAGTTAATTATGTGAAGTTTCCAAAGGGAAGAATTACCACTTTTCCCCAGTAGACGTCAGGAAAAAAAAACCAACACTTAAATTTAAAAGATAAATAAGTGCCAGCAAACAGAAACAACGGGGGCAATTGTAGGTAAAGTCAGAAAGGTTATTTCGAATAGTAAGAACAATGTCTGGCATGCAACCACCAAGTCTACTGGAGAAACTGACAGCAACTGGGCCTGGCCGACCTATGCGATGTAAGAGGCAACAGCCATTGCTAAGGTTGGGAAAGAAATGGTTCAATAAAAATGTGAACTATGGATGGGCGCAGTGGCTCGCTCCTGTAATTCCAGCACTTTGGGTGGCTGAGGCGGGTGGATCACCTGAGGTCAGGGGTTCAAGACAGACCAGCTAACATGGTGAAACCCCGTCTCTAGTAAAAATACAAAAAAAATTAACTGGGCGAGCTGGCAGGTGCCTATAATCCCAGCTACTCGGGAGACTGAGGCAGGAGAATCACTTGAAACTGGGAGGCGGAGGTTGCAGTGAGCAGAGATTGCACCACTGCACTGCAGCCTGGCAACAGAGTGAGACTGTCTTACCAAAAAAAAAAAAAAAAAGTGAACTACAAGAATAGTCCAACATAGAATGATTAGAGTCTGTGTATGGTGCTATTAGAATTTTTTTCTACTTCCCCTCCAGAGATGAATCAATTCTAATATTCACCTTCATTTTAATAATCATTACCACTTAGAAAATATTTGCCATATAATTCACATTTAAGAAATAATTAAAATATTCCCAATTTGTCATTTTAGTTTTAATTACTAAAATTTCCTCTTTTACAATGTTCTTCTCTTACTCTCCAAAAGCTTAGAAATATTAAAACACACTAAGTGGTTTTGCTATAGGTAAAATAGGTCATAGATATTTAACTCAAATATACAGCTATATATTTTCTAGATTTAAAATAATGCAGAATTACATTTTTTTCTCTGCATTGAGAGACAAATGTTATTCACTTACTGAGGTGGCAAAGCACAAATGTATGGCATATGGCATATGGTTGAGAACATTAGAAGTGCTTACATGGAGAGGAGGTCATAACCTAGTGGGCATAACCAGAACCTCGAGGGTTCATTCCATTATTGGAGTGTTAACAAAGAGAATGATAGGAGAGTGTATCAAAAGTATTTACAATATCAGAGAGGTACAATTTGACAATGAATAGTGTTATGGTAAAGCACTTCAGCTAATAATGTAAGGAATAAAATAATACAGAAAAGGCTATGATGGCTATTGGTCAGCCATATGAAAGGAACATCGGTATGAAAGGTGAGTAACAATGAAAACCTATAAGTCAACATTTTCTACATTCTAAGTTGTTCTTTCTCATATTCAAAGGAGATTTCCAACTCCCCTATATTTTTTCAGGGTTAGGATAATAGTGACAAATAAGCAATATCAAAGCATTCCTAAATTACATAGAAGACAACTTCATAAATCAAGAAGCAAAAGATACTGAAAATAGAGATTGTATTATATCTCTTACATACCAATAAAAATATTATTAGAGCTAATATCCAAAGGCTGCTGTAATAAGAGTGTCTTTAACAAAAATCTCATGGCACATCTTTGCTGAGTACCTATTTGGAGTCAGACACCATTGTAGGCACTTGGCATATATCAATGACCAAGACAGATGAAGAATCTATCCAAATATAATTTAATATTTAGCTGAGATAGGCAGAAAATTAAAAAGTATAATGAGTAAGTAAATTGAATCTTGTATTAACAGTGATAAATGCTATATAAAAAGAAAAAAATTGACTAGTTGAAAGGGGCATTCAAGTGTCAGCATTGGGACAGGGTAGGTAGCATTAGGTTTGTCAGAAAAGGTGTTATTAAGAAAATCAGATTTCTGTAAATGTGTACAAGAGGTGGGGAAGTTAAACAAATGGATATTTTAAGAGAAATGAATTATCAATTGAATCAAAAGCCAGAAGGTAGCATGATCGAGGAACGATAAAGAAGGATATGACGTTGTAGCACAGAAGTAGGGGATGAGGACAAAGAGATAAGTGAGGAAGCCTCACTATATGTAGGATCTTGTGGACCATTGTAAGACTTTTAGCTTTATTTTGACTAAAAATGGAGACCAGCTGAGTTTTGAGTGCGGGAATGAGTGATGTATCTTATGTTTTTAAAGGGCATATGGCTGTTGTGCTTATAATAAACTGCAGATATACAAATTTGTAAGAATTGTCAGAATTCTGATAAGAGCCTACTAAAGTAACCTCGGGTGAAAAGATGGTGACTCCACCAAGAGCAGTGGTGCAGAGTGTGTGTTTGAATACTAGATATATTTTAAAGGTTGAGTCAACACAATTTTCTAGTCATTTCAGATGTGAGAGAAAGAGAATAGTTAAGATGACTAATCTAGAGTTTTTGAATAGAATGACAGAGAGGATAGAGCTTCCATCAGACGAAATGGAGAAGGCTACAGATAGATCTGAGTGTGGAAAAAGAGTCCAAATAGGGGTTTGGGATATGTTGATTTAGAGATGATTGTTAGATATCCAAGTGGAGATACTGAATATGCAGTTGGATACACTAGTCTGTATTTTGAGATATTCTGGGTTGGATATAAAATTTGAGGCATCATCAGTAAGTAGACAGGATTAGATCACTAAAGGAGTCAGCCTTCACAGAGAAGAGAAGAGGACCAAGGATTGATCCCTGAGGCACTCAACTATTAAGAGAGTGTGGGGAACAAAAGAAATTATGACAAAAGACTGAGGAATAGTAACTAGCAAGATAAGAGAAAAACCAAAAAAGTACAGTATTCTAGAAGACAAGTGAAGAAAGTATGCCAAGGAGGATGGAGTAATCAACTTCATCAAATGCTGCTGATAGTTCAAGTAACAGAAGGCATAAAATTGACCATTTGATTTGGAAGTGTGGATATCGTAATTGACCTTGATGCAATTATTTCTGTGATATGATAGAAATGAAAGAATAGGTTGGGAGAGAATAAGAGATTTGGAGAAGGCAAGTATAAAAACATTTTCAAGAAATTTTGACCCAAGGAAAAGTAATGAAATGTGGTTGTAACTGGAAGAGCAATTCAGGATTTCTCCCCATTAATACTAGAGCAACGTAATTATAAACTTTGTCAATCGAGATTCACTCAGGGAAAGAAAACCACTAAGAATATTATACAATAAATGATTCTAGGAATAAAACTTTACATATTTATGAGAGAATCTGAGGAAGTAGGCATCCAAAAGGGGAAGTTGGAGGTTAAAATGAAAGTAACTAAATAACTAACCCGCCTTCCAAAATACTGGAGTGGTTGGACACTGAGAATTTAAGAGGAAATCTGGAAAGCCAGGCACATCCAGCTGTTTGAGTGGGACCACAAGAGAGAGCTAATGGAGAAGATTATGAAATCTACAACTTTTGCACATGGTTTTGGGCCTCAGGCTACTGGTGGTCAACAGGACTGGTAGCCAGAAAGAAGTGCTTAGAAGAGGAGAGGTAGGCAAGCTGAAACCTACAAGAACCTCTGTATCTGTTTCACATAACAAGGAAGAGAAGAGGAAATCTGAAACCTACTGGTATCTATGCACATGTCTTTCACCACATTTATTCCCACTGACCTTCAGATAATAACATTTTATGCATCACTTCAACCTTCTAAATCTCAAGCAAATCTCTCCTGATCAACACTAACCTGCAAACTTATTTACAGCTTAGCCAAATTAATCCAGTGCAAAACCACACACATGCTGATCTAGTAGAGAGGAAAAAATGATAATGTAGGCAAAAAAAGAGGAAAATCTGTAATGATGTCCTTGAGTAGGCAAGAGGGCATCATAGATAGTACGTACATAGAGAAATTAGATTTAAAACAGAGCAAAGGTGTTTGAGTGTATGAAAACTTATTTCCAGGAACTGGCAATCATCTCTGCTGAATGCACTGATAACAAGTATTAAAATCAAACATTAAAATCACCAGGTTAGAAACATTTTGGTGTATTTTAGGAGATAATTACCACTTAGCTGAATACAAATCTTCATAGGAGGTTAGTCACTAATAGCAAGAAATGTGGTGTTTGTTAGTGTAGCTCAATAATCTCATGGCATGTGAAAAGAAAATGAAGTTAAAAATAAATTAAATTATCTATTTGCTTATTTTTAAATATTAAATAATTTCACACATGGTCCTGACTTAAATTGCCATCTATATTCTAATGAATTCACTTGTTTTCATTTTTTCTCTAGTGAGGAAAAAAAAGGTCAATATATCTGATTGCCTATTTAACAACTTCACCCTGAATTCTTAAAGTCAACTGTGATTCAACTTGGTCAAAAATTAAAGCACAGTTTTCTGCATGCCATACCCCTTCCAATCCCAGTACTTCTCTAATTCTAATCAACACTTTTTCAAGCTAGAAATATAGTAGCATCCCACCTTTATCTTTCTCACTATTACTCTATATTTAATTGCTTCACCTGGTTTCTTTTACCTCCTATACATCTCTAAAATCTATTCACTTATTTCAGTTTACATCACCTACACCTTATTCCACACAACCTGAAACTTTCTCCTGGATTATTAAAATAGCCTCATTTTTGACCTTCTTCATTTTTTCCCCTTAATTTTCACACTAGACCATTCTCCTCACTGCAGCTAATAACTTCTGGTTGGCATTTTGTTTTATTTTAATAATCGAATTACGCTCTTGTTAAAAATGGCACTTTTTAATGAATTTTTATTGTGCTCAGAATAGTTACCTAATTCTTAATAAGAACTACCAGTTTACCGTATGCAGTGTTGGTATGAATGTCAATTAGTACAACCACTGTGGAGACCAGTTTGGAGGTTCCTCAAAAAACTAAAAATAGATTTGCCATATGATCCAGCAATCCCACTGCTGGGTATATAACCCAAAGAAAGGAAAACAGTACATCAAAGAGATATCTGCACTCTTACATTTGTTGCAGCAATGTTCATAATAGCTCAGATTTGGAAGCAACCAAAATGTCCAAAACAGATGAATGGATAAAGAAAATGTAGTACATTTATGCAATGGAGTACTGTTCAGCCATAAAAATAATGAAATCCTTTATTTGCAATAACATGGATGGAACTGGAGGTCATTATGTTAAGTGAAAATAAGCCAGTCACAGAAAGACAAACATTGCACATTCTCATTTATTTGTAGGATCTAAAAATCAAAACAATTGAATTCATGGAGACAGAGAGTAGAAGCATGGTTACCTGAGGCTGAGGAGGGTAATGAGGGCTGGAGAGAAGGTGGGTACGGTTAACATTAAAAAAAAAAAAGTTAGAAAAAATAAATAAGACTTTCTAGTTGATAGCACAACAGAGTGAGTATCATCAATAATAACTGAACATTTTAAAATAACTAAAAGAATAATTGGATTGTTTGTAACTCAAAAGATAAATACTTGAAGAGCTGGATACCCCATTATCCATGAAGTGATTATTTCACATAGCATGCCCATATCAAAACATCTCATATACCCCATAAATATATACACCTACTATGTACCAACAGAAATTAAAAATTTAAAAATTAATTAAAAAGAACTACCAGTTTATGTGTGATCTACCAGAGGAGTCTACAACCCTACCTATTCATTGGGAGAAAAGTGGAGTTGCTATGTTTATAACTATTTGGTAAAAGAGTTTGGTAAAAATCAAGTTGTAAGAAGAAAAGTCTTTTTTATATTAAAATAATGTGAAAGACATTAACTTTTAATATAGATATGTGAAATAACCAATCTGATAATTAAGAAAAGTTTTCTTTATCGCACCCAAAATTAGCATATACCAAAGTCTACATAAGACATTATCAGATACTTTAAAAAAAAATGTTAAAAAAACACAAAATGAAGATTGCTACAAAGTTAAGTTAGATTGATTTGTTGCAGGATGCTTCACATCTTATAATACGCTAACATTTGTTATAAATGTCAAAGAAACGTATGAAGTATATAGCACTTGTCACATTTAGCCTTGAAACTGTTTGCTACGAGACTGTATTATAGAATAACTGTTCTATAGAACACTTTAAGGAATGCTGTACTAAACATGTAAGGAAATATAACACTGAATAAGTTAAGGTTGAGGTGATACAAACAGTATATCAAGCAAAAGTGAAATTTCTCTGTGGATGTTAAGAGGAAGAATTCCATGTGAACTTGGTGGTGAAGAAATATTTGTTGAACAGGGATAGAATAGGCAAAAGGAGAGTAAAACCTAAGATGTGCAATATCACTGTTCCAGTCATGTAAAGGAAAAAGAGTTAGAGGAGATGACTGATTACCAGCTTTGTCCTCATGAAAAAAAAAAAAAAAAAAAAAGTGAAGAGCTTTGTTTCCTAGCTACTTAAGTTTGACACTTGGTTTTATGATTTGCTCATCTGTGTAAGTTCTAGTGCTTATGTTCATTACTTTACAACTAACGGGCTTGAGATAAACCCAGATTATCTCAAACTACCTGAAATACATACTTGTGTGTGTATAAATGTATGTGTGTGTGTGTAAATATATAGTGTTTATAAATATATATATATACAGCAATGCATACATTTTTAAAGCAGACAATTTCTGCAAAGAGCAAATTATAACAGAGATAAAAAAGAAAAATTAAAAGAGAACTTGAACATTTGAGGAGTTTTTTTTAATATATTAGAAAGGAAAAGATAAGAGGAATAAAACTACTGTTTAAGCAGAACATACCAAAATATTGTTAAAAAATAATTTGAGACCATCCAGCTTACATTTCCATGTATCTGAAAAAACAGAAATATATGTAGCACTTCCAAAGAGAAGTATAAACCTTGTAAAATCCTAGTGACTCTTCTCCAGAAGTGAGTTGCATGGACTTCTGGAATATTTTCTGGTCATTTTCCTAACATTTTCGATAAGGATGTGGTGCAACATTTTAGAATATTCAGTTATAAAAAATGAACTTTAAAGGACAATGATGATTAAGAGAAAACCTATATTACAACACAGCAGCGATTTCATAATTCAGAATCCAAACATGAAGAAAATAAATGTGTCCCGTGTTTTTTCCCAGATGATTTAGAGAAAAAGGTAGTCACGGCTTTATTCACCATTTCTTCTTAAATTATCTCATGAATCATAAACTACACCTACCATTCATGTTCAACTCCCATTTTTGCTAAATATAAAGGTCACCTGAATGATCATTTACATCAGACTATGAGAAAGAGACACAGGAATTCCCTCTCTCCAGTCAGAAGACAAAATGAATGAAGGCACATGGATTTAATTATTATTTAAGCACATTCTTTATTTGTGCCCAAAATCAAAATTCACAACATATTTTATCCATGATAATTGCAGGAAGACATGCAAACTAAGTTATAATTGGGACTTCCAGAAGATGAAACAAAGTTCCTTGGATCAAAAGATGGCTTCTTTGGATAAAAATGTCAAGAATGGCAGCTCTATTCAGCTCACCATGCTCTAACCAAGTATTCTAAAGTGCAATAGAAAGTACGGGTTCTAGGATGGTCCTACCTATCACAAATATGGTATTTTTAAATGTATTAAATAGCGCAAACTTAGTGTCCCAAATATAAGAGAACACACATCTATAGTGTGTCATTAAATTGTTTTATGAAAAGAAAAAGAGACAGATTTTGTGTCTTTAAACAACTTTTACTGTGAGAAAGTTATAAATGTTCTAAGATATTTGATGATGTAAGATAGAAATATGACCCACATATAGAAAACACAGTCCAGACTGTATCCCACTACTTTTCACCAATCACATTTCTCACAAAACCCTTTTATCAGGGCTACTAACAAGTACAAAATGACCAACCTGTATTTCACCTTCCTTGCCTTCTCAAGTGTTTTTTTTTTTCTCTCCAGACACTCTAATCAGCAGTGAAATGGTGCAAAGGTAGACATCAAGAAGAGGGGAAGAGGTAATGGCCTGTATAACCTGAACACTACAGAATCAGTTCCTGGGTAATTGAGTGTTGGTGGCACTTGGCAAAAAAAGAGCCACTGGTGATAATTCATTCAGACTTTAAAGAAACTCTTTTTCCACTATCAAAGCATAATGAACAACGGAGTGCAAAATGCATTACCAATTTATGATTATAGCATTCAGTAATCCATCCAAGGACTGATGTTGTCCAATCATGAATATTAGAGAAGGACATATAGTGGGTACAAAGAACTATTCTAAAGGCAGGTCTACAAGAGACAATCAATTAAAGCCATATTTTATGAATTGGCACCAGACACACTTTGACGTTTTTTAAAATGATGAATCAATTCTATGAGCTTGAAGGCCTAAATGGCATAATATAGGTAAAAAGCCTTGTATAAAGCAGGATAAGAATATGAATAGAAAAATTATTAATCCTTTTATTTAAAAATCATTTTAGTTGGGCATCTACTGTGTGCTATGAATTCTGCTAGATATTGGGATACAAAAAGAACAAGATAGTATATCTCGTATCAAAGTAGTTTGTATATAATAGAAAAAATAAGACAGGTGTGTGTGTGTATATATATATGTATACACTGCCACACCAATAAAAAGATCATAAATCCTATAGAACATCCCTTATAAAATTTGTGGTATTTAGTTGAATTTTCTATATAGATTTTTAGAGAGAGAATTCTCTTTTCTATAGATTGACAGTTATATAAACTTATAATTCCTAAATTGTAAAGACTAAGTGACCTGTGCAAAAAATTTCAGACATTTCTCCACTGGGGCTCAGAAACTTAGTCTGCAGTATGCAGAGAAGAGACTGTATGGTCAGTGGTGCCCAAAAGTGGCTACAAATCAGGACTCTTTAGGAAACTCTTAAAAAAATTACAGATATCTGCCACAGTCACTGTGTGAATCACTTTGCAAGTTACTGCCGTAGACCATGTGGGAAGTCTAAATTTCAGCATGAACAAAGAGTCACTACTGATATGGGGACTGGTTTATGGGTTAGAGAGTGTCAAGAAACACAGGAGAAGGAAGAACGTCATAGCAAATCATCATCAAAATTGTGTCGCTAAACTCTCTTCCTACTGCTTCTAGTCCATTTCCTTCATCTCTCATATTTTCTTTCTCTTCTCTTTCTGTGGGAAATCTGAGAGCCACACTTCATCTGGAACTAAAAGAACAGAATGGCAGTCCAGGTTAACATAATTTCTATACACTAGGAAATCTCCTTCAGGGATCACTGAGTATAAAATTTTGCTAGGCGTAAAAACAGACGTAAGAGATTATTTTATACCTTCCAACTAACATACTTGGAAAAATCATAGACTTACTAAACATGAGAGAAAGAGATAGGTTAAAGAAAAAAAAAAACACAAATGTGATTCATGAGTTTTAGATTTTAAAATTCGACAATTCAGTTTGACATTTTTTAGTAACTCTCTATGCCAAATGAAATGTTATTCAGCATTACAAAAATAGAGAGAAAGACATCTCAATGTTAGCATGACTCTGTTCATTATTCTGTATTTGAATTAATAATTAATTTGATTTATTTTTCAATGTTTCATTAAACAAATAATGGGTAAGTATTGATCATGTGCCAGTATTGTGCTGGGGGTAAAATATTCAACAATTCAGGCCTATTCCTTGCTCTCTTAGATAATACTGTTTGGTATGCTACAAAGACAAATATGGAAACTATAATATAGTGTGCTAAGAGAATCATTGCAAGGACACACAAACCCAACTTCATGAAGGTGAGGGTGGAAGGATAATCCATGAAGAATTTCTGGAATTTTAACATAGAAGCAGATTTGAAATACATACAGCAGCTACCCAGTTAAAAAGAAAAATGCTCAAGAAAACACACACACAAATTTTGAGATGCAAGGTACGGTAATATAATACATTCAGGCAATTGCTAAGTAGTTCATAGCAAAGTACATTGCAGAAGGCAGGGAAAGATGCAAACTAGAAGGGTCAGATTTTAAGTAATGTTAAGAAGATGAATTTTAACTTATGAGAGAAGGTTTTAATCATGAAGAGAGTAAATTAGGTTTGTCTTTCAGTAAGTTCACTCAGCTTTCCAGGTTGAGAATAAGTTATAGAGAAACATGAGTAGCATTAAAGAAGCTAACCAGTTAGGAGACTAGTCTAGTCATTCAGGTGAGTGATGACATTCGGGGTATGACTTGGCATACTGAAGAGGGACATGGAGGAAAGTGGTTGAAACTGAGTAATGTTAGAGATAGTACTAAAGGGAGTTGGTGACATTTTGGATGCCAGTTTCAAAGAAGGAAAGGTGATGGTTTTTGATAAAAGCAGAAGAGGAAGAAGAGGTTAGAGAAGATATTCTAAACATGTTGACCTTTCAGGGACCAGACAAATATCCAAGTTAAGACATCAAATAGTCAGTGGAATTTGTGGGTCTAGGCTAATGTTCAGGAGAGACAACACACTCTAAGTAAAAGCTTGGAGAACATGAGTTTTTAGATAGCAATTGAAGCCATGGGAAGGGACAACATTGCCCAGTTTTTGTTTGTAAAGGGTGGGTGTAAGATAGAAACAAATAAAAAATCCATCAAAGGGAGAAGATCTTCAAAATAACTAAGAAACAATAGTGATAGAGAGTGGATAAAATTCAAGAATTTTGTGTAGGGGAAGCCAAGGAAAATTATAAAGAGAGAGGAATTATTCAACTGTGCCATATACTGCTGAAAGGTCAAATGGAAAGATAAACTCATATTTATCTGCTTAGCTTAACACTCTCCTTTTTTCCTGATACCTTAAAACGCATACTTATGCCTCCTCTGGAAGAAAATGCTTTCTTGTTGTTGTTTTGTTTTGTTGTAAACTGTAAAAGTGAGTTATTTGTATCTGATGTGGGTTGGCTGTGTCTCCACCCAAATCTCATCTTGATTTATACCTCTCATAATTTCCATGTGTTGTATGAGGGACCCATGGGAGATAACTGAATCATGGGGGTGGTTTCCCCCATACTGTTCTCATGGTAGTGAATAAGTCTCATGAGATCTGATGGTTTTATAAGGTGAAACCCCTTCCACTTGGTTCTCATTCCTCTCTTTACCTGCTGCCATGTGAGATATTCCTTCCCTCTTCCTTCATCTTCTGCCATGATTGTGAGGCCTCCCCAACCATTAAACTTCCTTTCTTTATAAATTACCCAGTCTCCAGTATGTCTTTATTAGCAGCATGAGAACAGATAAAAACAAAATGCTTTCTTCTCCGTAATAGAGGCATTCCTTTATACCAATTTGAAATTGGGCTTTACTCACGCCTATTCTACAACTGACTTAAGAAGAGAGACCATAGCCATAGGCACTAGGCAATTATTTCTGCAAAAAAAAGTGCATTTGTCATCAGTTATATAAAATCATGCTAAAACCCTGATATAAACTAAATGACACTGGACTATACGTTCTGTGAGGACAGGAAATAAATTTCATTTCTCCACCATTGTATATCTCAGTACTAAACATTATAATTAGCCCAAATTAGATGCTTGAAATATATTTCTGATTGAATGAATGAATAAAATATCTGTGGCAAAAACAAGAATCATCGGGTATTTTTATTATAGTTCATAAAATGGAGATTTGAAATGCTGGAGAGAAAGTCATCTGAGATGCAAAAATAAATATTAACTGATCTGAGAAAAAATGAAGTAAAGTTTTATACTAATTAGCAAAAATTAAAATTCTTCTGTCCAACCCTTAGATGTGTTCATGAATATATTATCCAACAAAAGTATTCCGCTGACTAAATTCTACTAGGGATTATTAGAAAATTTAAGAGAACCAAAAATAACTGAACAAGTGACTAATGTGACAACAAGCAAAATCAGCACCGACAAGGGCAAAGTCCTTTGTGCAATGTGGAAACAACAACTTAAATGACTCATTCATGATAATATGTTGTGATCTAATGGTAGGTCTTCAGTAAATCATTTTAGTCACTTTCTTTAAAGCACTGGTTACTAATCAGAGAGAATGTCATCTCTCCTTTTCTCTGCTATAAAATATTACAGATAATAACACTATCACCACAATTGTAATCACTGAGCTTTAGTTTTTGTTTCTTTTATAGTATATCCAATTAAATGTTCTGAGTACAGGTATATGCACATTCAGAGTGCTCAAAACCACTATTTCAGGCTACAACAGGGAGTAAAACTTGGAACGAAAAGGCCACCTCCACCTCCAACAAGTCACCCAGTTCTCCCAACCTAAAACAATCTTAGAGGAGTAAATATTGGACATGCTCCATGGGAAAAAGTCAAATGATACCCAGAGTGAGCAAGTAACTAGAGATAGAGGAATTAAACCCCTTTTAGCTGCTAGCATCATAATAGTCAACCAGAATAGCTTAAAGAATAACTAAAATTATCGCCCACAACACAAAGTCAAAGGTAGGTTGTTCAGGGATTAATTCAATGATCCAGGCATCCAGGCTTATCTTCCTGCTCTGCCATTCCACTGGATTACCATCTTAGTTCTTTGTTTTGTCTACTTATGTTGCAAGATGATTGCCACAATTTCAGATATCTCATGTAGAAAAAATATAGCTTAAGAGAATTGTGTATCTCTTTCTCTCTCCCTCTCCCCTTCATTCTCTTCTCTCTCCTCCTCTCCTTCTCTCTTTTGAGGAGATAAAGATTTCCCAAAAGCCCCCAGAAGACTTTCTCAAGTTTTGTTATCAAAGGGGTGAGCTATTCACTAGCTGCATACTGCAGTCAAGCTCCACCAACAAGGAGAGAGGGCCGTGAGAACAGGTAGCCTGCAACAGTGCCAGTCTCATCTATTGAATAGACTGCTCACAGCTAACACACTTGGGATTTTCTTTCCTTAACCTCATTTCTCCCTTTCAGTCTTTCTCATCTGGCTTCATTGTATTTTACATAAGCCTAAAGGTAGTGTTTTTGCATTACATTTCTGTTTGACATGTATTGAAATTTACCTTGGTAAAGTATTCTGTCCCTTGGATTTTAGGCTTTATATTGATTACATTCACAAATAATGTATGAAAGTAAGAAGGTTCAATTTCCTAAGCAAGATAGTAGGAGAAAAGCTATTCTTGTACATACAAAACTGATTTCTTCTGTTGGCTAAATGAACCATGAAAATTTTCAGCGTATTTAATCATATTTTATTTATAAAGTATGAAATATTTTTGGTAACAGGAAGTAAAAGCTTAATGTGTCTGAAGTATAGAAAATACAAAATCTTATCTAGACTCTTGCTATTTAAAACAAATGACAAGAAAATTTACTCTACACTTTTGGCACACTAGCATCACACTAGCTGCTAAAAACTGAGGGCTCCCTCATTCCTGTTCTTAAAAGGATACAGTCTCTATAAACAGCGAGGTTCAGTAACATAAGAAAAAAGATGATAAAAGTGGAGCACTTTTATCCAGAGTCTTATAATTTTAGAATTTGGAAGTAACTTCTAATCCTTCATTTCATAGACAAGAAAATAGAGAGCTGAAGATAGAGTATTACATGCCCATAATAACTTAATAACTAAGACACAGCACTGAAATTTTAAGAAGTTGTCTTACAGAAATTTCTACTATTGTTCTACTTCAGCACTGTCTTTTTACACTAACATTTAAACAAATGTTAAACCAACTAACATTTAAGTAAATTCTTAAATTGCAATCTAAAAACAAAAATGCTCATAAACTAAGGAATGTAGTTAACTAGCAGTTAATCAGAATATCCTTTTTGTTTTAACCCTGACTACCAAATCTTAGTAAAATATATTCACTTCCTTACTTGTCTTTTTAAAGTTGAACCAAACATTATTTAACATTTTTGTGGATGATTTCTGATGTGACAGCACCTTGATACATTCATAATGAGCATTATAATGGTTTTAGAACCATAAGAAATGATTCTGGGCTGGGTGCAGTGGCTCATGCCTGTAATTGCAGCAGTTTGGGAGGCCAAGGTGGGTAGATCACCTGAGGTTAGGAGTTCGAGACCAGTGTTACCAACATAGTGAAACCCAGTCTCTACTAAAAATACAAAAATTAGCTGAGCGTGGTGGCACGTGCCTGTAATCCCAACTACTCAGGAGGCTGAGGCAGAAGAATCGCTTGAACTTGGGAGGTGGAAGTTGCAGTGAGTGGAGATCATGCCACTGTACTCCAGCCTGGGGGACAGAGCAAGACTCTGTCTCAAAAACAAAATGAAACAAAACAAAAAGTTATAAAACAAATTTTGAGTTTATAAATTTAAGTTGAATTTTTCTTATTATTGGCCCTAGATCATTTCTTAGACAATGTTGACTTGATGAGTTTCATGTTTATGTGGTTATTTCATTTTCAAAACCAAGATTTAAGATCTTTTTGTCCATACATGCATCTTTGTGTTAAATAAGATGTCAAGTACAGGAAAAGAACTTCTGACTAAAATCTTTGTATCTTTTTATTTTTATCTTTTTGTAATGTATAATATGTTATAATTTATAATATCTGGTTATAGGAAATGGCAGGTCAGTGATTAATAATTTGAGGATATGAAAGATTTAGTCACCATTATAGCTCTCTCATCTGATGATCCAAGACCTACATTAAGAAAGGCATCAGGGAGCATTCCAAGGGTTTGTTGAGGGTAAAAAGAGAGCCAAGATCACAAGCAGCCCTTTAATTCTTCTGCCTTTAAAATTAAGCCACTTAGATGAACCTTCGGGCATTCTTCTAAAAATGGAAAACTGATTCTTTTACATGTGCACCATTATTTTCTATGGTTCTTAGTGAGTCATCTGTGGAAATATCTAGCTGATAGCTTCCAGAGCGGTGTGCAGATTCAGAAATAATTTTCCTTTCTTATGCAACTCTGGGTTGTGTAGAGTTAGGTTGAGTGGGACAGGATAAGATAGGACAGGACACACCAGAATATAAGAATATCTAATTAGAGAAACATTCCAAAACCTATGTTCACCAAAAGCTTTGAAAAAAATATTTTCTCAAAATACATAAATTTTCCAACAAATACTCAAAATTAGCATGAATATACTTATTTTAAAATATTAATTCCTTGTTACAATTTTGTCCTCCATAATTTTTCTATAGAACTAACCTATAAAAAAAGACTGCCTTAAAATTAATGATGTCCTCTTCTTATTTTGGTTTCAATACATAAGTAAAGTATAAGATGTACTGGTTTTGGACTAACTCCAGCATAACATGAATAATGTTTCATTAACTGTTCAGCATATCCCATTCTTTAGCGAAAATGAAGGATGATCATACCTTTATTTTAAAGCTAGAGGTAATGTGATTAAACACCAATGTGACTAAAACATCAACATCAACTTAGGTGATTGAATATCTACCGAACCCTTGATATTATTCAAGTTATAAGTTCTGCAAACTATGACGTTCCTTCTAAGATGGTGCCTCAAATAAACTCAACAGGATTCATTGATGTAGAACTTCCATTCGTTCTATTTTTGGAAGTTTTGTTCTACTTCACAGCTTTAATTTTTGATTTCTAAAAACATGCTAACTTAGTAGTTTGCTTTGCGTATAGCGGTGCATTACATATATTGTCTAGCTGTATAGTTATGTATTTATCTATACATATATTTGTGTCCTATATTTCCTGGGTGCTAAGACATCATTGTTTACTAGATGTACTATTAATAACAATCTTAGTCAAAAAATAAATACTATCCTTAATTTTAAGATACTTCCCTTTTAAGAACCCATAAAATTCATTTCTAAGGTGAATCTTAGTAAAAGGCCATATGCATGACTGTGTCTCCCCATCTCATCTCCCTCTCTGAAATAATTTACTTCTGAAACAATGCTGGAAGTGCCTGGCAAAATAAATAAAAATGAGTCTCATTTGAAAATTCAAATAACAACTCATTCCTTAGAAAAGAAAAAAGTTCTCTCATAAAAAAAAAAAAAATTGATAGCTCTGAAGACTAAGATTGATAACAAGCTAGGTTAATAATACTTTTATGAACAATTTGATGAGTTTAGAAGGTTTTGAGGCCAGTACTATGGGCATCTTAGGGTTGGTTTTCCATCTTTGTACTTGCTCTGAATTGACAACTAATTGGTAGTTGTCTTAACTACTCTTTTATAGTGTAGATAGGAAACTAAAAGAGAAAATAAAATCTCAGAAGCTGGAAAGTTTTATTTGCTACTGTCAATAATGTTCCCTCAGGCTTTTTTCCCCTCAAAAGGGAAAAGTCAGTCATATTGTTCATGTAATCTGATATAACTGTGTTCTTACTGTTTCAAGCCATTGCTTTAAATGCATTTCCTCTGTGCTCTGTTGATCTAACAATACAGCACAAGAAAGTATTGTAATTGTTGAAATGGACCTAGTAAGGTGTCCCATGTATATAAATACTTTTAGTTTATGCAGATAATATTTAATCTTCTATTTTATACCATAAACATTTTCAGTAGTAGTAGAGCTAGAATGAACTTCCAAAACCAAGAAGCCCAATGACTTCGAATTTCAGTGGAAGCCAAGGTCTGACAAGCTCAGTGACTTTTACAAGGCTAACTTCAGTCAATTCCTGGAACCACAACTTTCTCACCAAAATACTATCTTTGGACACTATTCCAGTTAGGGATTTTAATTGAAAGCAACAGAAACCAACTTTACTTAAGTGACCCACCCCCAACCACCAAAAAACAAAACAAAGAAAAGGAATTTTTTTGGAAGAATATGGTATAGCAAACAGAAACAATGGAAGTCACTGAACTAGACACAAAAAGGAACGGAATAAGTGCAGTTCTGGTGATCCAGATCAGATGCTCCCCTGGAGATATAAAAAACATCTATTGGCATTTTGTCATAGTGCCTCAGTTCAAGTTTATAATTCCAGGCATACATTTCTTGAAATTTACTAAAAATTAAAAGCACACTTTTTTTGACAATTGGCATTACAACAGTATCTCCAAGTATAGGTGTTAACCTCCCACCAAAAAAATAAAAGAAAAAAAAGAACACCAGATGCTGATAGCAGAAGGAGGAAAGTAGGCTGGTTAAGCCAAAACTTTTGTCTAAAAGTCAATCAGAAGCACCACAGTTAATCTTATATTATCTTCATAAAGTATTTCAGATAGTTATTATTACTAAACTTAAGGATAAGGGCTCTGAGGAAAAGGGATTAAAAAGTTAGAAAAATTATCAGGAACAAAACAGTTATTCCAACTTTTTTTAAAGATATGTAGGGGGTACAAGTGCAGATTTCTTCCATGCATGTATTGAGTATTGGTGAAGTTTTGGCCTTCAGTGTACCCATCACCCCAATAGTGAGCACTATGCCTAATAGGTAATTTTCCAATTTTCATTTTGATGCTCTTTCCAGCATACAATTGGGGTTATAAAACACAATAATTGTGGCACAATTTGTAAGTGCAATTCAGATTCTTCCCATAAGAACTGTAACGGAGGGAGGAATTTTTCATTAATCCAAGAAAATCTATGTTAGTGAAATGTCTATTTTAGAATATTTATTTATATCACTGTAAATTGTGTAAATTTGATTCACACCATTATAATTAATAGCAGTATAGCTAACATTTTTCTCTGATGATTGCACAAGGCCCAGAAATAATATCTTATATTACTAACAAAGAGTAATGAGCACCTTGCTAATAATAACTTTTTAAAACAGCTCAACTTTTGGAAGAATTGCATATTCCAGGTAGTAAAGCACTTTATGCATATTAACCCATTATCACACATAATAATTACATGATGCAGGCTCCATCAGTACCACAATTTCATGAATGAAGGTATTGAAATAACAAGAAATTGGTATAATCATTATTACTGTTTTACAGAAAAGAAAATTAAGATCACCCAGTCAATAATTTAAAAGGTACAGGTAATGATATTGATAATAATAATAATAATAATTTTCAGCCAGACAGATGTTTTAAGTGCCAGTATATTTTTTTTTATCAATCAAAATAATTCCAAAACTCTTACTAAGACTGTTATTTTGTTCAGCAATCCATTTCTTTGAGTGACAAGAATAAGTAAACTTCAGTTAATTTCTTTTGGAAATTGTCCCAAATCAAGAATTAGTAAGGCCTAAGCTAATAAAGTATCATTGCATTTGTAAGCACCACCTAAAGGACCAGCAGCACCAGACCAAACAAAATAATTGGTCACAGATAATATATTGTTGGCCAATGTTATAAAACAGTTCAAAGAAGAAGTACTCTTGCCAACAAAATTGTTTCTGGTTAACATAACGAAATTTCTTTAAATACCACTGAGTCATCTCTTAAGAGATTGTTTCATATGAGTCATCCTGAATAATAAATCACAACATCCTTAACAAAATTTTGAATCTAGTCTAAGGGCAATGTTGTGCTCTCCTGAAAACTTGCATTTAAGTAGGACAGAGAAAAAACAGCTGTGAATTGTCATTCACTGGAGCTGATAAGGGTTGAATTAGAAGAATATAATATTTTTTGGAAACATTCAGGAGAGAAACTGCCCTTGCATAATGTCTGGGTGTTTCTTTGTTGTTGTTGTTGTTGTTGTTGTTGTTGTTGTTGTTGTTTTTGGTAATGGTGAAAGTTGTAGAACTTAATGACCCCTAAGCTATGCTTCTTGGAATAGTACCCTTTTAGTAGGATATTCATGGTCAATAGTCTTGATTTGCAAACCATTAGCCAGCAAATAAAGGATTGAATACAAATTATTTATTTATCATGGGGCTGGTGCTACCAGTGATGCAAATAACATGATTGCTTGCCACAAATAGCTTATCTCACTCATCAAAAGGTTCCAAGTATGTAACCGAGAAGGCTGAATTTCACTTAGTATCACTAGTGAAGACAATTTCCAGCCTTTCATCTGAAGGGCCTGGGTCACTTTTCACACATAGGATTTCAGAATTCAACCTGGTTGTCTTCTCTGTATTTAAGACTACTAACTAGCATTAAGACACAGGTGGAGGACATCAATAAATAATATAAAATATTTGTTTATTTGGGTAATTTAGTTTCTTACTCCTAACAGCCCCTGAAATTTCACAGTAGAAATGATAAAGAGTTAAAAAATAATATAATTAAAGGAATGAATATCATTATTTCCATTAGATTACAGCAAAGCACTTTTTTCTTTTCTTTTATAAGCTTTCTTTTTTATTACTATTAAACTTTAAGTTCTAGGGTACATGTGCCCTATGTGCAGGTTTATTACATATGTATACATGTGTCATGTTGGTGTGCTGCACCCATTAACTCCTCATTTACATTAGGTATACCTCCTAATGCTATCCCTCCCCACTCCCTCTACCCCACAACAGGCCCTGGTGTGTGATGTTCTCCATTCTGTGTGGAAGTGTTCTCGTTGTTCAATTCCCACCCATGAGTGAGAACATGCGGTGTTTGGTTTTCTGTTCTTGCAACAGTTTGCTTAGAATGATGGTTTCCAGCTTTATCCATGTCCCTACAAAGGACATGAACATATCATTTTTGATGGCTGCATAGTATTCCATGGTGTATATGTGCCACATTTTCTTAATCCAGTCTATAATTGATGGACATTTGGGTTGGTTCCAAGTCTTTGCTACTGTGAATAGTGCTGCAATGAACACACATGTGCATGTGTCTTTCCAGCAGCATGATTTAAAATTCTTTGGGTATATACCCAGTAATGGGATCACTGGGTCAAATGGTATTTCTACTTCTGGATCCTTGAGGAATTGTCACACTGTCTTCCAGAATGATTGAACTAGTTTACAGTCCCACCAACAGTGTAAAAGTGTTCCTATTTTTCCACATCCTTCCAGCACTTGTTGTTTCCTGACTTTTTAATGATAACCATTCTAACTGGTATGAGATGGCATCTCATTGTGGTTTTGACTTGCATTTCTCTGATGGCTAGTGATGATGAGCATTTTTTCATGTGTCTGTTGGCTGCATAAATGTCTTCTTTTGAGAAGTGTCTGTTCATATCCCTTGCCCACTTTTTGATGAGGTTGTTTGATTTTTTTCTTGTAAATTTGATTGAGTTCTTTGTAGATTCTGGGTATTAGCCCTTTGTCAGATGGGTAGATTGCAAAAATTTTCTCCTATTCTGTAGGTTGCCTGTTCACTCTGACGGTAGTTTCTTTTGCTGTGCAGAAGCTCTTTAGTTTAATTAGATCCCATTTGTCAATTTTGGCTTTTGTTGCCATTGCTTTTGGTGTTTTAGTC
>NW_012098577.1:700525-701255 GCF_000951045.1 Mandrillus leucophaeus | reverse complement strand
AAATGAGTTAGGGAGGATTCCCTCTTTCTGTATTGTTTGGAATAGTTTCAGAAGGAATGGTACCAGCTCCTCTTTGTACCTCTGGTAGAATTCAGTTGTGAATCCGTCTGCTCCTGGACTTTTCTTGGTTGGTAGGCTATTTATTATTGCCTCAATTTCAGAGCCTGTTATTGGTCTATTCAGGAATACAGCTTCTTCCTGGTTTAGTCTTGGGAGGGTGTATGTGTCCAGGAATTTGTCCATTTCTTCTAGATTTTCTAGTTTGTTTGTGTAGAGGTGTTTATAGTATTCTCTGATGGTAGTTTGTATTTCTGTGGCATTGGTAGTGATATCCCCTTTCTCATTTTTTATTGCATCTATTTGATTCTTCTCTCTTTTCTTCTTTATTAGTCTTGCTAGCAGTCTATCAATTTTCTAGATCTTTTCAAAAAAACCAGCGCCTGGATTCATTGATTTTTTGAAGAGTTTTTTTGTGTCTCTATCTCCTTCATCTCTGCTCTGATCTTAGTTATTTATTACTTCTGCTAGCTCTTGAATGTGTTTTCTCTTGCTTCTCTAGTTCTTTTAATTGCTATGTTAGGGTGTCAATTTTAGATATTTCCTGCTTTCTCTTTTGGGCATTTAATGCTATAGACTTCCTTCTACACACTGCTTTAAATGTGTCCCAGAGATTCTGGTATGTTGTATCTTTGTTCTCATTGGTTTCAAAGAACATCTTTATTTCTGCCTT
>NW_012098577.1:560004-700475 GCF_000951045.1 Mandrillus leucophaeus | reverse complement strand
TCTGGGTGCTCCTGTATTGGGTGCATATATATTCAGGATACTTAGCTCTTCTTATTGAATTGATCCCTTTACCATTATGTAATGGCTTTCTTTGTTTCTTTTGATCTTTGTTGGTTTAAAGTTGGTTTTATCAGAGACTAGGATTGCAACCCCTGCCTTTTTGTTTTCCATTTGCTTGGTCGATCTTCCTCCATCCCTTTACTCTGAGCCTATGTGTATCTCTGCAAGTGAGATGAGTCTCCTT
This sequence comes from Mandrillus leucophaeus, assembly GCF_000951045.1. Taxonomy (NCBI): domain Eukaryota; kingdom Metazoa; phylum Chordata; class Mammalia; order Primates; family Cercopithecidae; genus Mandrillus; species Mandrillus leucophaeus. The sequence goes on along the minus strand of NW_012098577.1, from coordinate 700,231 downwards.
AATACAGCACACTGATGGGTCTTGACTCTTTATCCAATTTGGCAGTCTGTGCCTTTTAATTGGACCATTTAGCCCATTTACATTTAAGGTTAATATTGTTATTTGTGAATTTGATCCTGCCATTATGATATTAGCTGGTTATTTTACTCATTAGCTGATTTAGTTTATTCCTAGCATTGATGGTCTTTACAATTTGGCATGTTTTCACAGTGGCTGGTACTGGTTGTTCCTTTCCATATTTAGTGCTTCCTTCAGGAGCTCTTGTAAGGCAGGCCTGGTGGTGACAAAATCTCTCAGCATTTGCTTGTCAGTAAAGGATTTTATTTCTCCTTCACTTATGAAGCTTAGTTTGGCTGGATATGAAATTCTGGGTTGAAAATTCTTTTCTTTAAGAATGTTGAATATTGACCCCCACTCTCTTCTGGCTTGTAGAGTTTCTGCTCAGAGATCCACTGTTAGTCTGATGGGCTTCCCTTTGTGGATAACCCGACCTTTCTCTCTGGCTTTCCTTCATTTCACCTTTGGTGAATCTGCAATTACATGTCTTGGAGTTGCTCTTCTTTGTGGCGTTCTCTGTTTTTCCTGAATTTGAATGTTGGCCTGCCTTGCTAGGTTGGGGAAGTTCTCCTGGATAATATCCTGAAGAGTGTTTTCCAACTTGGTTCCATTCTCCTCGTCACTTTCAGGTACACAAATCAGACGTAGATTTGGTCTTTTCACATAGTCCCATATTTCTTGGAGGTTTGTTCACTACTTTTTACTCTTTTTTTCGGCTACTGAAGCTTGTGCATGCATCACATAGTTCTTGTGCCATGATTTTCAGCTCCATCAGGTCATTTAAGGTCTTCTCTACACTGTTTATTCTAGTTAGCCATTCGTCTAATCTTTCTTCAAGGTTTTTAGCTTCTTTGAGATGGGATCGAATCTCCTCCTTTAGCTCAGAGAAGTTTGTTATTACCAATCATCTGAAGCCTTCTTCTCTCAACCCTTCAAAGTCATTCTCCATTCAGCTTTGTTCTGTCGCTGCCGAGGAGCTTCATTCCTTTGGAGGACAAGAGGTGCTCTGGTTTTTAGAAGTTTCAGCTTTTCTGCTCTGGTTTCTCCCCATCTTTGTGGTTTTATCTACCTTTGGTCTGTGATGATGGTGACGTACAGATAGGGTTTTGGTGTGCATGTCCTTTCTGTTTGTTAGTTTTCCTTCTAATAGTCAGGACCCTCAGCTGCAGGTCTGTTGGAGTTTGCTGGACATCCACTCCAGACCCCGTTTGCCTGGGTATCACCAGCGGAGGTTGCAGAACAGCAAATGTCACTGCCTGATCCCTCCTCTGGAAACTTCGTCTCAGAGGTGCCTCCCAGTGAGGCTATTCGGGGGTCAGGGACCCACTTGAGGAGGCAGTCTGTCCGTTCTCAGATCTTAAACTCCATGCTGGAAGAACCACTACTCTCTTCAAAGCTATCAGACAAGGATGTTTAAGTCTGTAGAAGTTTCTGTTGCCTTTTGTTCAGCTATGCCCTGCCCCCAGAGGTGGAGTCTACAGAGGCAGGCAGGCCTCCTTGAGCTGTGGTGGGCTCCTCCCAGTTCGATCTTCCTGGCCACTTTGTTTACCTACTCAAGCTTCAGCAATGGTGGATGCCCTTCCCCCAGCCTCACTGCTGCCTTGCAGTTCGATCTCAGACTGCTGTGCTAGCAGTGAGCTAGGCTCTGTGGGTGTGGAACCTTCCGAGCTAGGCACGGGATATAATCTCCTGGGGTGCCATTTGCTAAGACCATTGGAAAAGTGCAGTATTATGGTGGGAGTGCCCCGATTTTCCAGGTACCATCTGTCACCGCTTCCCTTGACTAGGAAAGGGAAATTCCCTGACCCTTGTGCTTCCCTTGGCTAGGAAAGGGGAATTCCCTGACCCCTTGCCCTTCCCAGGTGAGGCAATGGCCCACCCTGCTTCAGCTCATGCTCCGTGGGCTGCACCCACTGTCCGACAAGCCCCAGTGACATGAACTCAGTACCTCAGTTGGAAATGCAGAAATCACCCATCTTCTGCATCGCTCATGCTGGGAGTTGCAAACTGGAGCTGTTCCTGTTCGGCCATCTTGGAACCTCCTCCCCCAAAGCACTTTTTCTAGTAATTCTAGCCAACTTGAAAATAATGACTTTCTCTGCCAAAAGATACATTTCCTTCATAATTATAAATATTTAAATGTAAAATACATTGTATAATTTCTCTAAGTGCCAAAAGCCTGGAAACTTATCTCTTTCTCTCTCTCTCTTTTTTTGTTAATACTTAAGCCCTCATACAAGTCTCAATATATAGGGTTTTATAAATATATGTATGCTGAATCAATGAATAAAGATAGGATATGTGGACACAACTAATTATGCATAAGCAAAATATTTCAGCCTTGCAAAATTGTTATGCCTAGGCAAGTACCTAGTGCAGGGAGGGAATGATTTTTTAACTTTCACCCACTCCATCTCAAGTAAATCTACTCTCTAATTGAGATTGTTGAGTGGCTAGGAAGCTGCACATGTTACTGAAATGCTTCACTATAACACTTAAATATCCTTGTCTTTTTCCTCAACCACCAAAATTTATAGTAGGTGATAATACATTCATCTAGGATAGTAAACTCATGCGATGGAGAAAGAATCAGTGGAGACCACAACTGTCTTTTCTTTACCTGCAAGTTAGAGTTAGAGAAATCAGATATCTAAATTAGCAGTTTTCAAATGACATTCCATGGACCCCTGGGGGCTGCCTTAGCAAGTCAGGGAAAACCTGAGTAGATGGCATGTGGGCATTTCACCATTACCCTCCCTCACCACCAAATTAAAATAAATAAAATCTGTTTTTAATCTTTTATATATAACAATCTAGGTAAAATTGCCTTTGCAGAAAAAAGTAAAAATTTGGATCACCCATCTAAATGAGTACTGTTTCCTTTAAAGTAGCAAAGTTCAATAATTATACATTTATTGCACTGTTGAACCTTCTCCAAATATTTTGGACACTTCTCTAGAAAGTGATGTTACACAGGTTGGTCCAAACTTTTGAGTTCTTCTTTGGTGGAAAACCTTCAACTCTTAAAGTTGACAGACTTATGAAGAAGTCAATCTACTCAGTCATTCTGAAGTTCACGATAGGAGATTAAGACACATAATTAATATCCTGTTTGGTCAAATGTGACTACAAAGCAATGAGATGTGCAATGTCTATGTGGACAAGGGCAAAGGAAGTGTTGGAAAATGGAATGGGTGTCTTTCAGCTCCCACATATATTTATGCACATCAAAATCCTGAAAGCACTGGAGAGTTTGGTTATAATGTTTCTATGTCCAAATTATTCTAAGTCTTCTGCTAATTTAACATATTAGAGAGAAAAGCAAAGATGGAGAGAAAGTTCTCTGTTTTTTTTCTAGAATCAGAAAATACTTAGCTAGACTTTGTTAGTCATCCTCTCACTATAAAGTTCATAAATTCATAAACTTTCTTGGATGGCCCTTAAGATCCATCACTTCCTGCCGATCGAATTTTTTAACTTTACTGTCCATATTTAAGACTGTGACTAATGACCTTCCAATATAAAAACAAAATGAATAAGAAGGTTTATTACTTGGTTACTGCCAATCTCTCTGGAATTTCCAACAAATTAGAGATAATTGTTAAGAACAGGAAAGTTAGTTGATATGTACAAAAAGCATTTCAATTATTAGTTTGATTTATTAATAATGTATACTATTAGTAGCTCTGACTTCTTGACTGCCTACTCAGTGTCATGAGATGTGTCTTCACAAACATTGTCCTATTCGATTCACATGTAAACCTTGTCCACAGTCTCAAGGCTTATAAGTGGTAGAGACTGAGTGAACCCACTCACATTCTCTCCTCATTCAGGTCTCTGCTCAAATCTTGCCCTCCTACCCTCTGAGATTCTCTATTATATACTTGTTTTGTTTTCCTTAATACCACTTATCTCTCCTAATAAATTATACATAGAATCCTCTACCCACATCTCCAAACTATAAAAGCAGTTTTTAAAAAATGCTTCCTACTGAATTTATAGTGCAATGTAACAGTGCCTGGACCATAATAGGTCCTCAGTAAGTATCCATTACATAAATGAACAGATGCATGAATTAATGTTTGATAAATAAATGAATAAAAGAAAAAATAGAAATAGATTCCTCTCTTCTTTAATCTCAGGTGTTTTTACTACACCATACTGCTTCACAATATCAGACATCTTCTTATTGCTAAGGGCAACAAATTCCTTCCATGTACTATCCTGAAATCTTTATTCCCAAGTCATTGCCCGTTTTATTAGTAACACAGGGCAGGAAACCTGGATCTCTAACTGGAGGCTGCAGGAGAGGATTGAGGGCAGCGGTGAGGCTCAGTTGGTGTAGAAAGACGAAACAAGGATTGGAGAGCCAGCTGTCCCCTGAGGAATCCTCATATGTCCTAGAAATGGAGAAATACCAAGGAAGGTTGCCACCCCAGAACAAGAGCAGTAGTCTGGGTAGAGAGACTGCTGGGTAGAGAGACTGGGTAGGAAAGTACTCTATGATAGGGAAGAAAGGCAGTGGTGAAAGCAATCCTCAACTCACCATTAAGATTTATATCCACCCAATAGATGGCAGGCCAGGTTATCCATTGTTTCCTTTATTTCCAAGAAACAGAGAGAGGCACATAAGGAAAAATTAAGAAACATTTAAATAGGATAAGAACTATTCTAGAAGACAACAAACGGAAATACTTTTAATTGAGGAAAATTAACTAAAAGGAACAGTAAAGAAATTTAAAACAAGTTTTAAAAAAGTAAAATATACATACTTAGTAAAAGGGACATATTTATAGCATGCTGTAAGATGATCAGATAATATTTCTAAAATGGAAGTAAGATTTTGAAACAAATAATGCAGCAAGACAATCAGATAGTTCTAAAATTGAGGTAAGATTTTTGAAACAATTCAATGGAGTAGCAGAATAAATATATCCAAAATTGCATTACTTAACTGGAATATTGGGTTATGGAATTCTTCCAGAAGGCACAAGAAAAAGATAAAGTAGAAGAAAAATATAAAGAATAAAAGAAGACAAGAATTTTTGAAAATAGAATAGAAGTGTTGAAATCTATTCAATTGGAAAACTAAAAGAGAAAATAAAGAGTAAAGAAAGAATATTAAAAAGTTGGTGAAATTATAACCAAGAATCTTTCCAAAACTAAAGGAGGATTTACCCTCACTTTGAAAGGGCTCTGTGGCAGAGGAAATTTTCTGCTTGTACCAAACGCTTTCACTGACCACCTGGGCATACAAGAAGGTTACATTTTTCATTGTTTCTTTGCATCGAGGTAGAGTTTAATGAGTAATTCTAGACCTAAGGTGCCTAAGTACCTGAATTATCATGTGAACAACTCTAGCATATCACTCTCAAATTGCTAAAATTAGCAGAAGATTTTTTTAAAATATAAAATATTTAAATATCACAACCACTGAGCATATTCTTGTGAGCTTGTGTATGTGGAGACAGTATGAAGGGAGAGGGAGAAAGAAATGTAAAGCAAAATAAAAAACAGGCCCACTCTCACCATGTGAGACAGCTGTTCCTCCCTTGCCTTCTGCCATAATTGTAAGTTTCCTGAGGTCCTCACTGGAAGCAGATGTCAACGCTATGCTTCCTGTACAGTCTGCAGAACTGTCAGCCTTAAACCTCTTTTCTTACAATTTTTTTAGAAAAGGAAAACCTCAACCAATATTCCCTGAATAAAGTTTATTCTCATGTATAAAAGAAACATTCTTAAAAATCCATATGTAACATGCACAAATACTGTGTCCAGAGAATCCACATCTTACAGGTTATATATACTCAAACAACAGCGCAAAAACATCGGAGAAAAATTTTAAAAGAATAGCTTTAAAACAACCAAATGCATAGAAATTTCTAAAATACACATACCACTAATGTACTGAGAAAAGAATCTAATTGTTTCTTGACAATGAAGTATTACATTTCAAAATATGTGAGATACAACTAAAAAAAGAAAGAAAAAACTTTTGCTGTAAATACATTTATCACAAAACAACAAAGATTGAAAATAAATGAGCAGAACAACAAACCCAAGATGCAAGAGAAATTAAATCAAACTCATGAAGTTGAAAAAAGGCAAAATAGTAAATGTAAGAAATTCAAGAAAAAGAACACAGTAAACTCAAACCAAAATGAAGGAAATAATAGTAATAAAATATCATGAATCAACAAAACAAAGAAAAAATAGAAATAATAAGCAGAAGCTTGGTCTTTGAAAATGTCTGACAGGTCAGATCAAAAAGAGACAGTAAAACTAGAACAAAGTACAAAAAGCTAATGTAAACAATATTTTTTAATTGAAGAATATTATGAAAAACTATGCAATAAAGTTGAAAATCAGTAAAAGGAAAAGTTTGTTTAAAAAACATGAAACATCAATATAGTACTCAATTATTAATAGAAAACTTAAAAAAGTAACATAATTTAAGAAAATAAATTAGTGCTTTCCATTCAAGCCACCACCACCCTAGCAAAAATCCTGTACTCAGCAATTGAAAAGTAAATTCCACAAACATTTGAAGAACAATATCTCCTAATGTATATAAATTCTTTTATAAAATAATAAAAAAAAACTTTTGAAACTAATATCATCTTCATTTTTCAACTTTTATTTTAGATTCGGGGGTACATTTACAGATTTGTTATATGAGTATATTGTGTGACTCTAAGGTTTGGAGTGTGAATAATCCCGTCACTCGGATAATAAGCATAGTACATTGTCCTTGATATGGTTTGGCTCTGTTTCCTCACCCAAATCTCATCTCAAGTTGTAATTTTTATAATCCTCATGTGTTAAGGAAGGGATCGTGGGGAGGTGATTTGATCACAGGGGCAGTTTTCCCCATGCTGCTGTTCTCATGATAGTGAATTCTCATGAGATCTGATGGTTTTATAAGGCAGTTTTCCCTGTTCTTGCTAGCTCTCTCTCTGACCTGCCACCATGTAAGATGTGCCTGCTTCCCCTTCCGACATGATTGTAAGTTTCCTGAGGCCTCCCCAGCCATGAGAGTCAATTAACTCCCTTTGTTTATAAATTACCCAGTTAACTGTGAGTCAATTAACCCTCTTTCTTTATAAATTACTCAGTCTCAGGGAAGTGTGAAAATAGACTAATACAGTGCCCAATAAGGGGTTTTTCAGACCTGCTCCCCTCCCTCCTGCCCCCTCATTGTCCTCAGTGTCTATAGTTCCCATCTTTGTATCCATGAGTACCTAATGCTTAGCTCTCACATATAAGTGAGAACATGTGGTATTTGGTGTCCTGTTCCTGCATTCATTTGCTTATGATAATGTTCTCCAGCTGTATACATGTTGCTGCAAAGGACATAATTTCACTTTTTAATGGCTGCATAGTATTTCATATTGTATATGTACCATGTTTTCTTTATCCAGTCCACCAATGATGGGCATCTAGGTTGATTCTAGGTCTTTGCAATTGTGAAGAGTGCTACAATAAACATACAAGTGCATGGGTCTTCTTAGTAGAAAAATGTATATTCATTTGGATGTAAATACAGTAATGAGATTGCTGGATCAAATGGTAATTCTGTTTTAAGTTCTTGGAGAAATCTCTAAACTGCTTTTCACAGGGGCTGAGGTAATTTACATTCTCATAAACTGCATATAAGTGTTCCCTTTTCTGCACAGCCTCATCTGTTGTGTTTTGGCTTTTTAATAATGCAATTCTGACATGTGAGATGATATCTCACTATGGTTTTGATTTGCATTTAGCCAATTATTAGTGACATTGGGCATTTTTTCATGTTTGTGGATTGCTTATATGACTTCTTTTGCAAAGTGTCTGTTCATTTCTTTTGCCCATTTTAAAAATAAAGATACTTGGTATTTTTGTTTGTGGAATTACATTTCTTATAGATTCTGGATATTAGATCTTTAATAGATACATAGTTTTCCAACATTTTCATCTATTCCATTGGTCATATGTTTACTCTGTTGATAGTTTATTTTCTATGTAGAAGTTCTTTAAATAGATTCCACTTGTCATTTTTTCTTGTTTTTTTTTTTTTTAATCGCTTTTGAGGACTCAGTGATAAATTCTTTGACAAGGCTAATGTCCAGAATTATATTTTCTAGATTTTCTTCTAGGGTTCTTATAGTTTGAGGCCTTACATTTAAATCTTTAATTCATCTTGAGTTGATTTTTGTATGTCATGAAAGGCAGAGGGTCCAGTTTTCTTCTTCTGCATGTGGCTAGCCAGTTATACCAGCACCATTTATTGAACAGGGAGTCCTTCCCCCACTGCTTATTTTTGTAAACTTCATCAAAGATCATGTAATTGTAGGTGTGCAACCTTAGTGCTGGGTTCTCTAACCTATTCCATTGGTCTATGTGTCTGTTTTTGTACCAGTACCATGTTGTGAGACTAATATAATCTTGACACAAAAAAATCAAAGAATATTAAAAGAATATTACAGATCATTTCCACTTATGAAATAAGACCAAAAATAATACTAACTAAAATACTAGTTAACTGAATTCAACAGTATATTAGAAAAACAAGGAGTCATGTCAAGGAATACCTGTCCCAAAATAGATTTCTCAAATATCTGAAAATTTTATTCATAATATTAATAGAGCATAGGAGAGGAAAAAGTTCACAGTAATCTTAGTAGATAGAGAAATCATATATTAATTTTATGTACTCATAACCAAAGCTTTCAGAAAATATGGAGAAAAATGAAATTTGAAAAACCTGATTTAAGTAATGTACAGAGAAATCTCTAATCTCATATTTAATGTAAAAATGTATAATAATTTCCATTAAAATCAAGAAAAAAATCATTGAACCACTGAAAGTCCTGTCCAATGCATAAGAATAATATTCAAGAAAGTGAAAAAACGATTTTGACATTATTTGTATACAATATGAGTATTCACATAGAACATCTATCATGAACAAAAGAAAAATTATAAAAGCTGGACATGGCTCATGCCTGTAATCCCAGCACTTTGGGAGAGGGGGCAGATCACTTGAGCTCGGGAGTTCAAAACCAACCTGGACAACATAGCAAAAACCTGTCTCTACAAAAAATACAAAAATTAATCAGGTGTGGTGGTGCATGTCTGCAGTCCCAGCTATGCATGACGCTGAGGTGAAATGTTCCCTTAAGTCTGGGAGGCAAAGGTTGCAGTGAGCCAAGATTGCACCACTGCCCTCCATCCTGGGTGACAGAGAGATCCTGTTTTTTTTTAAAAAAAAAAAAAGTTATAAAAATTTATAATGAGTTAGCAAGGATACAAAATCCAAAATTTAAAAATCATTACCATTATTCTATAGCAGAAATAACCAATTATAAAATGTATTTTTAATGTTTTTAATATAAAAACTATATAATAATTTATCACTATCTTTTAAAGGAAATATTTAAGGTATAAGATGACCTTCACTAAAGAATCTTTTTAAAAACACCTAAAGAGACCTAAGCAAATATACCATGTTCACTGTTAAGAGAGCATTACATCATAAAGAATTCTCCCCAAATTATACAATTTGTATAAGTGTAATAAAATTTGAATAAGTATAATAAAATTTTAAGAATATCTCAGCAATAATTCTCCCTAGAATTTATGGAAGTATGAGGTCTGATAATACATAGGATAAAATTTTTTAAGGACAAAGAGAGATGAATCTCCCTGTTTAAAACATTTCAAAAGACAGTAACTGAAACAAATATACTGGGACAAGAACAGGTAAAGAGAACAATGTTAAAACTTAACAAATGGTAGAGATGGCACAACAAATAAGTTAGGAAAGAGTATTAAATGATCTTGGGGATATTTTAACACTTCATGAAGAGGAAAAAGAAAGATCCTCAGCTCCTACCATATAAAAAGTAAATTCTTGATAAATAATGGCCTAAGTGTGAAAGGTAAAACTCTGTAAGAAAACAGAAGAACATTTGTATGACTTTGATAATGCGAATTTTTTTTTTCTTTTTCTTTTTCTTTTTTTAATGGAGTTTTGCTCTGTCACCCATGCTAGAGTGCAGTGGCGCCATCTTGGCTCACTGCAACCTCTATCTCCTGGGTTCAAGTGATTATCCTGCCTCAGCCTCCTGAGTAGCTGGGATTACAGGCCCACATCACCATGCCCAGCTAATTTTTGTATTTTTAGTAGAGAGGGGGTTTCACCTTGTTGGCCAGGCTGATCTTGAACTCCTGACCTCAAGTGATCTGCCTGCCTCAGCCTCCCAAAGTGCTGGGATTATAGGCGTGAGTCACCGTGCCAGGCCGGGAAATATTTTTTTTAAAGACTAGAAGCATGTATAAAAGGAAATTAAAAAGTTGATGGGTTTACTAAATCACAATCAAAATTCCCTCGAGTAATGTACACTGTAGATAATGTAAACAGATGAGTAAACATCTCAACGAAGCTACCTACCATATGAATTACCCAAGTAAAGAACAATATCTATAATACACATCATGTCCATAAATTAGCAGGAGCAAATCAGGAAATCCGACTGAAAATTGCTAACAAAACAATAAATATGTAATGCAGAGAAGGGGAAAGCAACAAATAGCTAATAATTGTAACAAGCAATATTCAATCTTGCTAATAAGAGAAATGTAAAATAGAATGACAATGTCTCCTTTTGTATCTCTAAATAGGTAGAAATTGCCCATTAAATAGCATATAGAGAATATTTATGAAATCTTGCCTCTGCCTTGCTGATAGTACTGCAAATGTATGTACATATTTTGAGTAAAATCTGGTAGGGCTTAGTAAAATAATACATGCATTTAATTTCTTACACAGCAACCCAGTCTCTAGGTATGTATACCAGAGGAACACTTACATAGGCACAGGGAACAGGAAACCATGGGAGGAAGTTAATAAATAATATGTGTTATAATCATAAAGTAAAAAGCAAAGAATCCATCAAAGGGAATATAATTGATCTACATACAGTAACTAATATTTCAGGAATGACTTTTTGGAGAAAAAATGGAATTAAGTTTAGAGTACACTACCATTAATGTTTATTAATAATAATATTATATAACTTGAAATAAATAAAGCTTCCAATAGTCAGACAACATTTACTGTGGCTGAAATATAAATTTTTCTATCAAAAGAATATTTAAAAATGGATTACTTCTAAGAGTCATATTTGTTTAAGAACTAAAAGTGCTAGCTCATTGGAAATGCAGGATGTCTTGAAGCATCATATCAAAGTTTTCCTGATGCTTTCTATGCCAGGAACCTTGAATAATCATGACACCTAAAGATCAGAATCACTAAAGAAAGTGCTATTTGCTGTGGTACAAATTTGCAGGTATCTGAAGGATAACTTTCTATACGACAAAGTTTTCTAATAAAAATAGGCATCAGATTCAGTTTAATAGAAACTGCCTTTCTGTCTTAAATAAAGGAAGGTCAATGTATGGAATTTAAAATCCACTATTAATTTGTACTCTATCAGCCAGTAAGAGAATAATAGATCCACTTACCACTGGTCAGTATAACTCTACCTCTTTCCCACAAATTAGGCTATAATTTTTAAAAAATCACTATTGCCATGGACATTCTGCCACCATTTATACTATTTAATAGAAACTTTTCTCCTTTTATTTCTCACTTCTATTTTCTTTCTACTTTTCCTCTCTCTGTTTCTTTCTCTTTGACCCCTGGATCTTATGACTCTTTTTCATTCTCTGAGTGTTTTCTTACAGTCCTTAGTTTTTTGTTTCAGATGAGTCAGCTTTCACAGCCACCAAATATCAATTTGGTCAGCAAACCACACAATCGGATTGTCCTGGGGAGAGTGATACCACGTTTGGGCCTTCTCTAGGGAAGCAGCCATTCAGAGTATTAGAACTGGAGTCTGAAAACAAATGGCCATTTCAGTTCTGCAACTTAACAGCTCAATAATAAACCCAAGCAAACTGATTAACTTTCTTAAAGCTTCAATATTGTTTCATCTTTAAAAAGGGACTAACAGGAAGGCAGAGGAAGATGGCAAAATAGAACTCTCCAGTGATCATCCCGCCACAGAAATATCAATTTGAACATCCATCCATGCACAAAAATTCCTTCATAAGAGCTAAAATATTCAGGTGGAGATCATAGTACCTGGTTATAGCATAATAATAAAAGATAAATTGAGGAGTGTAGGATGGACAATTTTACATTCCCACATCTAAAAGTCTGAAAATAGAACTACCACATGATCCAGTAATCCCACTACTGTATCTATACACTCAGGAAATGAAATCGGCATGTCAAAGAGACAACTGCAACCCCGTCTTTATTGCAGCACTATTCACAACAGCCAAGATATGGAACCAAACTAAGTGTCCATCAACAGATGAATGGATACAGAAAATGTGGTATCAATATACAATGGAATACTATTTGACCATAAAATGAAAGAAATCCTGTCTTCTGCCACAACACGGATGAACCTGGAGGACATTATGTTAAGTGAAATAAATCAGACAAATAAAGATAAATACCATGTTATCTAACTCATATATAAAATCTTTAAAAATTTATCTCATAGGAATATAGAGTAGAATGATAATTATCAGAGGCTTGGAAGGTTGGGGGTGGGAGGGAGGCATTTGCTAATATGTGAAAGGATACAAAATTACAGTTAAATAGGAAGAATAAATTCATCAGTGCTATTGCATAGCATGGTGACTACAATTTATGATGATATGTTGTATTATTGAAAAATGCTTCCCAGGCATGGTGGCTCACTCCTGTGATTCCAGCACTTTTGAAGACCAACATGGGAAAATCACTCGAGGCCAGGACCTAGAGATCAGCCTGGGAAACATAAAAAGACCCTATGTCTACAAAAAACTTAAACCATTAGCTGAGTGTGGTGATATGTGCCTATAGCCCCAGCTACTCAGGAGGCTGAAGCGAGAGAATAGCTTGAGTCCAGGAGTTCAAGGCTACAGTGAGCTATGATCACAACACTGCACTCCAGCCTGGGTGACAGAATGAGACCCCACCTCCCCCGACAAAAAAGTATCAAAAAGAAAAAAGAAAAATGCTAAGAGAGGCATACCTTAAGTGTTCATACCAGGAAAATAACTTTGTGAGGTGATGCGTATGTTAATTATCTAGATTTAACCATACCACAATATAGATACTTCAAAACATCATGTTGTACACAACAAATACACACGATTTCATCCAGCAATTTCAAAAATAAATCTAAAATGTATGAAAAGAAAAAAATAAAAGGAGCTAATAATAACACCTCCCTATAAAGTGCTTATCTCAGTGCCTACTTTATAAAATACTTAATATTAATTTTTAGTATTATTCTTCCCAATAGTTTTTATACGTATTTTCAACTGTTCTTTATAATCTACCAACTATGCTGTCATTTTCTGAGTTCTATAATGTTTTAGGTTTTTCAAATAGCCAGAAAACTGACCATAATAGTTGGAGTTCTCTGGAGGGACAGAACTAATAGGATGTATGTATATATGAAAGGAAGTTTATTAAGGAGGACTGATTCACACAATCACAAGGTAAAGTCCCACTGCCTGCAAGTTGAGGAGCAAGGAAGCCAGTGGTGGATAAGTCCAAGTCCCAACACCTCAAAAGTAGGGAAGCTGACAGTGCAGCCTTCAGTCTGTGGCCAAAGGCCTGGGAGCACCTGGCAAACCACTGGTGTAAGTCCAAGAGTCCAAAAGTTGAAAAACTTGAAGTGTGATGTTCAAGGGCAGGAAGCATCCAGCATGGGAGAAAGATCAAGGCCAAAGAATCAGCAAGTCTGCTCTTCCATCTTCTCCTGCCTGCTTTATTCCAGCTGATTAGATGGTGTCCACCCAGACAGGGGGTGGGTCTGCCTTGCCCAGTTCACTGACTCAAATGTTAATCTCCTTTGGCAACACCTTCACAGACACACCCAGGAACAATACTTTGCATCCTTTAATCCAACCAAGTTAATACTCACTTTTTTTGTTTTTGTTTTGAGACAGAGTCTTGCTCTGTCACCCAGGCTGGAGTGCAGTGGTACGATCTTGGCTCACTGTAACCTCCACCTCCTGGGTTCAAGAGATTCTGTGCTTCAGCCTACCAAGTAGCTGGGATTACAGGAACAAGCCACTATGCAGGGCTAACTTTTGTATTTCCATTAGAGACGGGGCTTCACCATGTTGGCCAGGCTGGTCCCGAACTCCTGACCTTAAGTGATCTGCCTGCCTCGGCCTCCCAAAGTGCTGGGATTGGAGGCGTGAGCCACTACACCCAGCAAAGTTGACACTCAACCATCACACTGATCAACCAATAAATTCAAATGTTCTAGGTGACTGAAATGTTGGTTTTCAGCCCTAAACTTCAAAAATCCTCTTATATCTCTTAATAAAATAAGAAACTATGTAATTATCTTAAACTTCAAGTTGTCCTCTAAAATATATTTAATAACATGAATAAGAAATTGCATAACTATATAAATAAAGTACTATACTACCCATATATCACTAGGGTGACCATTTTATAATTTGGGGGCTTATATAAATACTTTAGCCTATGGTCTTTTAAAGCTTTACTGCAGTAAGTTATATATGTATTTATTCCAGATGTACATTCACAACTATTTTTATTCTTAGAATGATACCTTCTACATAACACTTAGAAAAACTGAAATTACAGGATGCAGAATTGGGTTTGAGAAAGAAATTGTGGTGATTTGCAAAACTGGCAAGTTGAGCCATCTTCAACTTAAACCCTGGCTCAAACTAAAGTTTATTTCTTCTATGTATAATATTTAGGATTGCACAGAGAAGAAAATATGGTGTGAATTTCATCAATGTCACTATTGTTTGGGGAGAAATTAAAATTAACTAAAATTTTAATAAAAAATTTCCAGACATCCAAAGTTCAAAATGCCTTTCTCCAACATAAGCAAACAATATTTCTCCAAAAGTTCGGCTTTGCATGCCAATAGAACAAAGGTCATAGATATACCAGTTGAAAGAAGAATAAAACCAGATAAAGATAGATGGTACTCTGTGTGAACATCAAGTTTCATTTATTGTGATACTCCTGGTGCAATTTTGAGGAAACATGCCCTAATTAAATTCCAACACATTACTGGTAATATAAGTGGCAGAAACAAGTTTTACACGGCTTGTTTTAGAGCTGGTGCTCTCAAAAGCCGATTTAAGACAAGGGTTTATGTATGAGTACTTTATTCATAAATGTAATCCCAGGAAACAGGACTGAGGAACAAGAATAAAACAGTGAAGTAAAAAAATCCAGCGAATAAATGTATGTAGCTGTTCTCTACTATGGGAGATTGGTTGCTCCATCCCTCAATCATCACCGGAGAAGGTTAAGAAACATATCTAGCCACCATCTGTCCACTGGAAAAAAAACAGGGGGGTATTTACCAATCAGCTCCCATCCCCCACATTTTTAGTTTACACACACATAAATAGAATGTAGTCCCCATAGGTCACCCATGATGTGGTATCAGATAGACCAGGAATGGAAGCACTCGGCTCAAATTCAACCAATGCTCCAAGATGCAGTGGGGTAGGATGCTGTCAGGTTCATGTGCATGAAAGTGCTGGAAGCCTATGCAGAACTGGTTGGTACAGCAGTGGTTGGAATAGAGAGTATAATTTTACTCTCAGAAGATATTAGATGATGCAGAAAAGGTGTCCCTTGCCTAATCCACAGAGAAAATAGATGACTTTTCCATAAGAGATAATAACTTTCTTGATCTGTCAGTTTGCCAGTAGAATAGCTGCCAGGAACACAGTGTTATAGATAGATTGGAGATTCTGTACCTGAGGCAGAGGGGACGTGGTTAGGATGTAACCTGTTGCTCTTACAACTTTATTATTATTATTGCATTGAAAGATTATCAACAAAATGAACTTAGTGTCCCAGTCGTTAATTCAACAAAACAAACTTCAAGAAACTTTGTTAAATTAGATTTTAGTCTGAGGATTTTTTTCCCACATGTTAATTTATCAAATGACGTTACATTTTCATTTAAACACTCTTCTGTGTTGTTAATTCAAATCAACATATCTGGTACTAAGGAGTCTGTGTCAATTTCATTTCTGAGCAACTCAGCAGCTTGGAGCAAAGTAATAATCAAATCTTACCAAGAATAAAAATTAAATATATAAAAAGTAAAATAAAACCAAATAGCACTCCCCAATGCCAGAGTTTCATAATTAATATAAATGAAAACATATTTAATCTGCTCTCAAATGTAAACAACACCAACATCATATTCGTAGCTCACAAATGCAATTTGTGAAATAATTTTAAAACCAAGAAAGAAGAAAGCGAGTTTACCACTTTATATATTTCAGAAGGAATAACTTGGCTATATCTTTAAGAAAGGAAATCTAGAAGGCTTAAGTTACAATGGGAGAAATGCAATCAATTGAGCTTCCAAGAAAAATTATAACAGTAACACTACTATGTTTCATGATATCATTTAAAAATAGTTTCTTTTTTTTATTATACTTTAAGTTCTGGGTTACATGAGCAAAACGTGCAAGTTCGTTACATAGGTATACAAATGCCATGGTGGTTTGCTGCACCCATCAACCCGTCATCTACATTAGGTATTTCTCCTAATGCTATCCTTCCCCTAACCCCCCAGCTCCCAACAGGCCTCTGTGTATGATGTTCCTTTCCCTGTGTCCATGTGTTCTCATTGTTCAGCTCCCACTTATGAGTGAGAACATGCAGTGTTTGGTTTTCTGTTCCTGTGTTAGTTTGTGGAGAATGATGGTTTCCACCTTCCTCCATGTCCCTGAAAAGGACGTGAACTCATCTTTTTTTAAGGTTGCATAGTATTTCATGGTGTATATGAGCCACATTTTCTTTATCCAGTTTATCATTCATGGGCATTTGGGTTGGTTCCAAGTCTTTGCTATTGTGAATAGTGCTGTAATAAATATATGTGTGCATGTGTCTTTATAGTAGAATGATTTATAATCCATTGGGTATATGCCCAGTAATGGGATTGTTGGGTCAAATGGTATTTCTGATTCTAGATCCTTGAGGAATCACCACACTGTCTTCCACTATGGTTGAACTAATTTACGCTCCCACCAACAGTGTAAAAAGCATTCCTATTTGTCCATATCCTTTCTAGCGTCTGTTGTTTCCTGACTTTTTAATGATCGCCATTCTAACTGGCATGTGATGGTATCTCATTGTGGTTTTAATTCGCATTTCTGTAATGACCAGTGATTATGAGTTTTTTTTTTTTATATGTTTTTTGGCTGCATAAATGTCTTTTTTTTTTTTTTTTTTTAAGATGGGATCTCGCTCTGTCACCCAGGCTAGAGGGCCATGGCACGATCTCGGCTCACTGCAACCTCCACCTCCCAGGTTAAAGCAATTATCCTGTCTCAACCTCCTGAGTAGCTAGGACTACAGGTGCCCACCACCATGCCCGGCTTTTTTTTTTTTTTTTTTTTTGTATTTTTAGTAGAGACAGGGTTTCACCATGTTGGCCAGGATGGTCTTGATCTCCTGACCTTGTGATCCACCCGCCTTGGCCTCCCAAAGTACTGGGATTACAGGTATGAGCCACCATGCCAGGCTCAAATGTCTTCTTTTGAGAAGGTTCTGTTCACATCCTTCACCCACTTTTTGATGGGGTTGTTTATTTCTTGTAAATTTGTTAAAGCTCCTTGTAGATTCTGCATACTAGCCCTTTGTCAGATGGATAGATTGCAAAAATTTTCAACCATACTGTAGGTTGCCTGTTCACTCTGATGATAGTTTCTTTTGCTGTGCAGAAGCTCTTTAGTTTAATTACATCCCATTTGTCAATTTTGGCTTTTGTTGCTATTGCTTTTGGTGTTTTAGTCATGAAGTCTTTGCCCATACCTAGGTATTTCCTAGGTCTCCTTCTAGGGTTTTTATGGTTTTAGGTCTTACATTTAAGTCTTTAATCCATCTTCAGTTAATTTTTTATAAGGTGTAAGGAAGGGTTCCAGTTTGAGTTTTTTGCATACGGTTGGCCAGTTTTCCCAACGTCATTTATTAACTAGGGAATCCTTTCCCTATTGCTTGTTTTTGTCAGGTTTGTCAAAGATCAGATGGTTGTAGATGTATGGTGTTATTTTTGAGGCCTTTATTCTGTTCCATTGGTCTATATATCTGTTTTGGTACCAGTACTGTCCTGTTTGGGTTCCCATAGCCTTGTAGTGTAGTTTGAAGTCAGGCAGCGTGATGCCTCCAGCTTTGTTCTTTTTGCTTAGGACTGTCTTGGCTATACGGGGTCATTTTTGGCTCCGTATAAAATTTAAAGTAGTTTTTTCTAATTCTGTGAAGAAAGTCAATGGTAGCTTGATGGGGATAGCATGGAATCTATAAATTACTTTGGGCAGTATGGCCATTTTCATGAACAGCAAAATGGTCAAATAGGAACAGCTCCAGTCTGTAGCTCCCAGCGAGATCAATGCAGAAGGCAGGTGATTTCGGTGTTTCCAACCGACATACCTGGTTCTTCTCATTGGGACTGGTTAGGCAGTGGGTGCAGCCCACAGAGGGTGAGCCAAAGCAGGGTGGGGTGTTGCCTCACCCAGGAAGTGCAAGGGGTCAGGGAAATCTCTGCTCTAGTTAAGGGAAGTTGTGAGGGACTGTGCCATGAGGGATAATGCATTCTGGCCCAGATACTATGCTTTTCCCATGATCTTCACAACCCACAGACCAGGAGATTCCCTCAGGTGCCTATACCACCAGGGCCCTGGGTTTCAAGCACAAAGCTGGGCGGAGGTTTGGGCAGACACCAAGTTAGCTGCAGGAGTTTTTTTTCATACCCCAGTGGTGCATGGAACGTCAGCGAGATAGAACTGTTCAATCCCCTGGAAAGAGGGCTGAAGCCAGGGAGCCAAGTGGTCTAGCTCAGCAGATCCCACCCCCATGGAGTCCCGCAAGCTAAGTTCCACCGGCTTGAAATTCTCACTACCAGCCCAGCAGTCTGAAGTCAACCTAGGATGCTCCAGCTTGGTGGGAGGGAGGGGCGTCTGCCATTACTGAGGCTTGAATAGGTGGTTTTCCCCTCGCAGTGTAAAAAGAGCCACCAGGAAGTTTGAACTAGGCGGAGCACACCTCAGAGCCACTGTAGCCAGACTACCTCTCTAAATTCCTCCTCTCTGGGCAGCACATCACTGAAAGAAAGGCAGTAGCTCAAGTCAGGGGCTTATAGATAAAAGCCCCATCTCCCTGGGACAGAGCACCTGGGGGAAGGGGCAGCTGTGGGAGCAGCTTCAGTAGACTTAAACGTTCCTGCCTGATGGCTCTAAAGAATGTAGCGGGTCTCCCAACACATGGCTCATGCTCTGCTAAGGGACGGACTGCCTCCTCAAGTGGGTCCCTGGCGCTCATGCCTCCTGACTGGGAGACAACTCCCAGCAGGGTTCGACAGACACCTCACACAGGAGAGCTCCAGCTGGCATCTGGCAGGTACCGCCCTGGGATGAAGCTTCCAGAGGAAGGAACAGGCAGCAATTTCAGCTGTTCTGCAGCCTCCGATGGTGATACCCAGGCAAACAGGGTCTGGAGTGGACCTCCAGCAAACTCCAGCAGACCTACAGCAGAGAGGTCTGACTGCTAGGAAAACTAATAAACAGAAAGGAATAGCATCAACATCCACAAAAAGGACATCCACACACACACAGAAAAAAAACCCATCCAAAGGTCACCAACATCAAACACCAAAGGTAGATAAATCCACAAAGATGAGGAAAAAACAGTGCAAAAAGACTGAAAACTCCAAAACCAGAATGCCTCTTCTCCTCCAAAGAATCACAACTCCTTGCGAGCAAGAGAACGAAACTGGACACAGAATGAGTTTGACGAATTGAGAGAAGTAGGCTTCAGAAGGTGGGCAATAACATACTCCTCTGAGCTAAAGGAGCATGTGCTAACCCATGCAAGGAAGCTAAGAGCCTTGAAATAAGGTTAGAGGAATTGCTAACTAGAATAAGCAGTTTAGAGAAGAACATAAATGACCTGACGGAGCTGAAAAACACAGCATGAGAACTTTGTGAAGCACACACAAATATCAACAGCCAAACTGATCAAGCATAAGAAAAGATATCAGAGATTAAAGATCAACTTAGTGAAATAAAGTGTGAAGACAAGATTAGAGAAAAAAGAATGAAAAGGAAGGAACAAAGCCTCCAAGAAAAATGGGACTATGTGAAAAGACCAAACCTATGTTTGATTGGTATACCTGAAAGTGATGGGGAGAATGGAACCAAGTTGGAAAACACTCTTCAGGATATTATCCAGGAGAACTTACCCAACCTAGCAAGGCAGGCCAACATTCAAATTCAGGAAATACAGAGAACACCACAACGATATTCCTTGAGAAGAGTAACCACAAGACACAAGATTGTCATATTCACCAAGGTTGAAATGAAGGGAAAAAGGTTAAGGGCAGCCAGAGAGAAAAGTCTGTTTACCCACAAATGGAAGCCTCTCAGACTAATAGCAGATCTCTCTGTAGAAATTCTACAAGCCAGAAGACAGTGGGGGCCAATATTCAACAATCTTAAAGAAAAGAATTTTCAACCCAGAATTTCATAACCAGCCAAACTAAGCTTCATAAGTGAAGGAGAAATAAAATCCTTACAGGCAAGCAAATGCTAAGAGATATTGTCACCAGCAGGCCTGCCTTACAAGAACTCCTGAAGGAAGTACTAAATATGGAAAGGAAAAATTTGTTCCAGTCACTGCAAAAACATACCAAATTGTAAAGACCATCAACACTATGAAGAAACTGCATCAACTAACAGGCAAAATAATGAGCTAGCATCATAATAACAGGATCAAATTCACACATAACAATATTAATTTCAAATATTAATGGGCAAAATGCCCCAACTAAGAGACACAGACTGATAAATTGGATAGAGTCAAGACCCACTGGTGTGCTGTATTCAGGAGACGCATCTCATGTGCAAAGACACACATAGGTTCAAAATAAAGGGATGGAGGAATATTCACCAAGCAAACAGAAAGCCAAAAAAAAGTAGAGGTTGCCATCCTAGTCACTGATAAAACAGACATTAAACCAACAAAGATCAAAAAAGACAAACAAGGGCATTACATAATGGTAAAGGGATCAATGCAACAAGAAGAGCTAACTATCCTAAATATATATGCACCAAATACAGGAGCACCCAGATTCATAAAGCAAGTTCTTAGAGACCTACAAAGAGACTTAGACTCCCACACAATAACAGTGGAAGACTTTAACACCCCACTGTCAATATTAGACAGATCAACGAGACAGAAAATTAACAAGGATATTCAGGACTTGAACTCAGCTCTGGACCAAGTGGACTTAATAGATACCTACCCCAAATCAACAGAATATACATTATTCTCAGCACTTCATCAGACTTATTCTAAAATCTACCACATAATTGAAAGTAAAACACTCCTCAGTAAATGCAAAAGAATGGAAATCATAACAAACAGTCTCTCAGACCACAGTGCAATCAAATTAGAATTCAGGATTAAGAAACTCACTCAAAACCCCACATCTACATGGAAACTGAACAACCTGCTCCTGAATGACTACTGAGTAAATAACGAAATTAAGGCAGAAATAAATAAGGTCTTTGAAACCAATGAGAACAAAGACACAATGTACCAGCTAAAGCTGTGTCTGAGACACAGCTAAAGCAGTGTTTAGAGGGAAATTTATAACACTAAATGCCCACAGGAGAAAGTGGGAAAGATATAAAATCAACACCCTAACATCACAATTGAAATAACTAGAGAAGCAAGAGCAAAGAAATTCAAAAGCAAAAGACAAGAAATAACTAAAATTAGAGCAGAATTGAAGGAGATAGAGACATGAAAAACCCTTTAAAAAATCAGTGAATCCAAGAGGTGTTTTTTTTTTAAAGATCAACAAAATAGATACTGCTAACCAGACAAAGAAGAAAAGAGAGAAGAATCAAATAGACACAATAAAAGATGATAAAGGGGATATCACCACTGATCTCACAGAAATACAAACTACCAACAGAGAATACTATAAAAACCTCTTTGCAAATAAACTAGAAAATCTAGAAGAAATTGATAAATTCCTGGACACATACAGCCTTCTAAGACTAAACCAGGAAGAAGTTGAATCCCTGAATAGACCAATAACAAGTTCTGAAATTGAGGCAGTGATTAATAGCCTACCAACAAAGAAAAACCTAGAACCAGACAGATTCTCAGCCAAATTCTACCAGAGGTGCAAAGAGGAGCTGGTACCATTGCTTCTCAAACTATTCCAAACAATAGAAAAAGAGGGACTCCTCCCTAACTCATTTTATGAGGCCAGCATCATCCTGATACCAAAACCTGGCAGAGACACAACAAAAAAAAGAAAATTTCAGCCCAACACCCCTGATGAACATGGATGCGAAAATCCTCAATAAAATACTGGCAAACCAAATATAGCAGCACATCAAAACGCTTATCCGCCACGATCAAGTTGGCTTCTGCCCTGGGATGCAAGACTGGTTCAACATTCGCAAATCAATAAACATAATCCATCATATAAACAGAACCAATGACACAAATCACATGATTATCTCAGTGGATGCAGAAAAGGCCTTCAATAAAAATTCAACACCCTTTCATGCTAAAAACTCTCAATAAACTAGGTACTAGTGGAATGTACCTCAAAATAATAAGAGCTGTTTATGCCAAACCTGCAGCCAATATCACACTGAATGGGTAAAAGCTGGAAGCATTCCCTTTGAAAACCGGCACAAGACAAGGACGCCCTCTCTCACCATTCCTGTTCAACATAGTATTGAGTTCTGGCTAGGGAAATCAGGCAAGAGAAAGAAATAAAGCGTATTCAGATAGGAAGAGAGGAAGTCATATTGTCTCTGTTTGCAGATGACATGACTGTATATTTAGAAAACCCCATCATCTCAGCCCCAAATCCCCTTACGCTGATAAGTAACTCCGGCAAAATCTCAGGATACAAAATCAATATGCAAAAATCACAAGTATTCCTATACACCAATAAAAGACAGAGAGCTAAATCATGAGTGAACTCTCATTCACAATTGCTACAAAGACAATAAAATACCTAGGAATACAAATTACAAGGGATGTGAAGGACTTCTTCAAGGAGAACTACAAACCACTGCCCAAGGAAATAAGGGAGGACACAAACAAATTGAAAAACATTCCATGCTCCTGGCTAGGAAGAATCAATATCGTGATAACTTTTAAAAATCTAAAGGACTTTTATTTTCTTTGAGATACGATCTCACTCTGTCACCCAGGCCAGAGTGCTGTAGCACAATTATAGCTCGCTGCATCACTCTAACCTCAAACTGCTGGGCCCTAGAGATCTTCCTCCATCAACCTCCTGAGTAGCTAGGATTACAGGTGCATACTACCACACTCAGCTAGTTTCTGATGTTTTAAAGAAACAGGGTTTCACCATGTTGTACAGGCTGATCTGGAACATCTAGCCTCAAGTAATCCTCCAACTTAACCTCCTCAAAGTGCTGGGACTCCAGACATGAGCCACCATACCTGGCCTAAAATACTGTTAATTAAACATTTCTCCTTCCTTTCCTTCTCAGTTAAATATGTAGATTATTTCAATGGAAAGAATGCATATATACATATTAACTTGAAAAAATGTCAATTGAATTTATTAATATAATTGTTGCTATCATGATTACTTGTGGTTGATAGCATTTACTTTCATACCTTTGGTGAGAATTTAGCAAAGAATACTCACTTCCAATTCGCAAATAACCTACAGACTCAAATTCTTTGCCATAGTATCCCAGTGGGCTATTACGATTAGAAAAGTCGTAAATAAAACTCTGCCTACAGTAAAATTATCCCCAGTGCACTTCCTTCTGTTTGCATTTCCTTCATCATCCTATGCGTCTTTTTCTAATTGAACACACATCAAACATCACTTTGCCTAGCAGTGCCCTGACTGGCTGTCTGTCTTCTTATGACTTCCAGATCTTGTAATTGTCCTTCTTATATGCTATTCTCTCAGGATTTAAAGACATAATTTACAATACTTTAAGATGTCCTAGTAATGGATTAAAGATGGCCACAAATTCTTTAACTCTTCTCTCATTGAAAAATGGGGTCTATTTTCCCTCCCATCAAATCTGGACTGCACTGTAACAGCTTTAACCAGTAGAGAACATTCAAAGTGTTACATATCAGATTCAAGCCTACACTTTAAGAGGATTGTTAACATGTGAGTGTCCTTAGCCACCACAGGACACCAAGCCACCACATAAGATTTTCAATTCCCCTGCTGACAAAACTACAAGCAGATGTTCTGAAACTGTATAGAGAGGAAAAGCAACTCAACTGTCCCCACCAAGACACCAGGCATATTAATGAAGCCATCTTGTATGCTCCAGATGAAACTAGCATCTAGTTAAATATCACCAAGTGGCCCTACTCCATGCCAGACGGCACAGAAGAATCACTAAACAGAAATCTGCTTGAATTCATGGCACAGAAAGTCACGAGATATAATAAAATGGTGAGACTCTGAGTGTTAGGATAGTTTGTCACTCAGCAACTGATAGCAAGAATAGCCATATAGTCCTTTTCCTTCCATATCTGGTTGATCTACTTCAGCATTACCTAGAGGAGAGAGTTGTTCTTATTGTTGTTACTGCTATTTTTAATGTATATGACTTGAACCCATTCTTAGGATATCCTTATTCAGTGGGTCTACAGCACAGCCCAGAAATACATACACATCTTGTATTCTAACCTGAAAATTTTCATTGAAGAAATCTCCTCCAAAACAAAGTTGACAGCTATCAATTCTCTGCTTGAACATTCAAATGACAAGGATATATCTATCTTGCAAAATAAACCCAGTCTTAATTATGAAAATGCTTTTGCTGAGGGTAAAAGAGAGTGATTCATAGGTCAAGTGTCTGAAAAACTCCATGGCAATAATTCATGAGCTACTAATGCTCTGTCATTAATCTGATTCAGCGGCATTGTATGCTTCTTTTGGTCTAGCTTTGAACTGGGACTCTTGGTTCAAAATCTCTGAAAAAGAATCCTTTTGGCTCAGTGGCTCAGCTCATCTATCTTTGGGCAGAGCACTTTATGTCAAACATTGTCAAAGACAATTGATCAGTCTGGAATCTGTTGTCCCTAAGTAATATGCCCATCGTGGTCCAGTCAGCTGTGGCCATGGTCACATGTTCCAGAATATGACTATTAATGGTAGTAAAATATAAGGGCAGAGACTCTACAAGAAGGAAATATAAAGAAGCCAGCACAGTGAAATATATTGAATTTATTTTCTTTCACATTCAAGTGTTTAATATCTGAAAAGACCTATCAACTACCCATACACTATAGTCTACTCCTCTGTGATGGTAATCATCAGGGTCTAACCAGACGACAGAAAATACTCAAGCGATTTTAATAGAGTGAATTTAACAAAACTAACTGTTACCCAGGTATTTAAAAACTGAAAAGAGAAAAGAGAACACAAAGATATCACAGAAGCAGTAACTGCAGCTACCACCCTAAAACTGGGGAAATAAAGGAGAAGGATGGAATTATCACTATTTAGAAGCTTCTGGCAGGAACTTTACAAAGCTGGGACTTAGACCAAAGGGACACAGCTTTTCTGGTACTGATGCCTCAGATACTCAGAGGAGAGAACTTATGGTTTTTCTGCGAAGGAGATGCTCCGGGTATTGCCAGATTAGTGCAGCAAATAGAGCTAAATAGAACTGAAAAAATAGAACTAAATAAATAAATAAATCTAAATAGAAGTTAAACAATTGAACCATTACTTCATTTGTTCAGACAACTATAGTCCTATCATAGACATGGTAATAGTCCTATCATGACGTGGTAATAACCATGCCACATCGTAAGTATATACTGGTCTTTCAGTGAATAAATTTTGTGATGTCTTACCATATATTCCATGCCTCACTTCCATCCTGTAACTGCAGTTTCCTGGATTGTACTCTCCTTTAGCCTTTATCCTTGACTAGAAATCCTTATACTGATGTATCCTCTGTTTATTATTGAAAACTGATTGTGTTAATATCACTCCAGAAAGGGTACGAGGACACTTATAACCAGGACGGTAAGGGCTGGTTAATTTCAGCAAAACTCTAAGGGTGGTGTGGTCAAGTGTTGGGAATTCAAAAGAGAGATATTTAACCAGAGGAATTAGATGAATAAGCTGATGTGTTTTTATTTTGTAGATTTGTCTACAAAATGTGTTCAGGAACACCATTGAAGACCCTTGTATAATTGATAAGGCTCCAGGTTATGTATTTTGGGAAATTTTAGAGTGTCTCAAATCACTCTTTATAGAAAATGACTATCTCTATATCTAATCTCAGAACCCCTTTACCTTAATAATCTATAAAAAAATTGATCTGGGCAAATACTTCTAAGTAAACCTTTCTACCTAAATAATTAATATGGCTTGTCACTAAGAATAATTTCCTATTACATAAATTATTAAAGTAGAAGCATTTTTTTAATCAAAATGACTATGTATTCTTGCTTATTTCTTTGGTTTAATAGTTGAAAAAATTAGTGAGTGCTCACTGCTCATCTGTCCTAGGAACTGGGTGTTCAGTGATTTGAGTATCAATTTTGTTCATCTGTAATAAAGAGAATAAAAAGTATTTCTTGGCCAGGTGCAGTTTTACACCTGTAATCCCAACACTTCAAGGGGCCAAGGTGGGATGATTGCTTGAGGCCGAGAGTTATAGACCAGCCTGGTTAACATAGTGAGACCCTGTCTCTACAAAAAAAAAAAAAAAAAAAAAAAAATCCTAGCTGACCATGGCGGCATGCATATGTAGTCCTAGCTGCTAGTCTGGCGGCTAAGGAAGGAGGGCTTTAGCTCAGGAGTTTGAGGCTGCAGTGAGCTATGATCACATCACTGCACTCCAATATGGATGGTGGGGCACAACCCTGTCTCTAAAACTTAAAATGAAAATAAAAAAATAAAAAAGTACTTCGAATAGTTTGGATGTAAGATGAGAAATATTTATGACAAAGATGAATGTTTAGTAAAAAGTAATTTCCTGCCTTCTAAATATGTATAAACTGAAATGAAATGTGTTTCTAACAGATATAGAATTTCCTATTTTGATTATGTAATACTACGTCCATATTACTACGTCCATATGTACTTCTATACAGTAACAGGCTAAGATGTGATTCTTGCTCCTAAGAATGCAGTCTCATATGAGATAGAGACAGTGAAGGACAAGCCCCTTCTCTGAGTCATGTGCTCATCAACTTCTTGGTAGTTCTCAGTTCTGGCATTATAATTAGTATTGTCCTACCTGTAAATTAACACAAATCACCCTCCATCCCTGGGACAAACAGAACAACTTTTCTTCCCAGTCATTTTTTTAGTCAGACTGACCACAACTGCTGTCTGATCCACACGTGTGAAATCACTGGCATGTTCCTGAGAGATGACTGGCCAAGGTTAGGATTGTTACATGAATGCAAGTAGCTAATGGGAGAGCAAATTTGAACACAGCAGACTCACATCTGTTCTTGCCTCACTAGAGCCTTAATAACAAAACATGAGCTCATAAGCCACAAACATTAAGTCTAGGAACTACTTAAAGAAACCCTCAAGATGACCGGGAAATGTGTTAAAATGCGCGTACACAGGTACACACGCACACACGTGCGTGCACACACACACACACACTGCTTGCTTTCTGGGAGAAGTTAGACAAAACAAGATAATAAGAGTAACTATGGATAGTGCTTAAGCATTTATTTATTCTTCTGACTATTAACTCAATCTTTTAGTTCTCATAAAATCCTTGTTGGTGGGAATTTAAAATGTTAAAGTCACTTTGGAAAGCAGCTTGGCAGTTTCCCAAAATGTTAAACATAGAGTTACCATACGAATGCAAAATTATCATGTGAAGCAATTCCACTCCTACGATTCCACTCTAGAGAAATGAAAACATATGTCCACAAAAAAACCTATACACAACTGTTTAGAGTTGCATTATTCATTAGAGTTGAAAAATGGAAACAATCCAAAGGTCCATCAACTGATGAACAAATTCTATCATATCTATACAATAAATATTAGTTGGCTATAAAATTGAATTACTGATGCATGCTATAACATGCAGTAACTTTGGAAACATTAGGCTTTGTAAAATAAACCAGTTAGAAAAGAACAAAAATTATATGATTTTATCTATTCTGAAATGCACACAACAGACAAACATATTTCAAAAGATAGCAGATTGGTATTTACCTAGTACTGAGGATAAGGTTGTGGGGAAGGAAGTTGGGGGTGATGAGTAGTAACTGCTAATGGCTACAGTGTTTCCTGTAGGGGTAATGAAAGTGTTCTAAAATTAGATTATGGTGTTCTTTACACAACACTGTAAATGATCAGTGGTTGGTTGAATCTGTGGATACAGAGAACCTGGGAACATGGAGAGCCAACTGTGTACTAAAAAACATTGAATTGTATACTTTAAAATGTTGAACTTTATAATATGCCAATAAACCTGTTTAAAAAGAAAAACCTTGTGCTGGCTTTGGTGCCATTTTCATCTACAAATGAATAAAAGAGATGCAGAGACTAAGTGTCCTGTTCAGGTTTCAAATCCTGGAATTTGTCAAAAGAAAATTCAATCTCAGCTAAAATTTGAGGCTATTTTTATTTTATGAGAGCTTCCCTAAGACTCAGAACTAAAGCTTATTCACAGAGGTTACCAGGATATTGAAAGAGTTTGCAAACCATTATCTTCAAGGAAAACTCAAGGTAGTTAAAGATGATATGCCTCAGAAAGACAAATATGGTATTACAGTACATCCCTGGCTGACAGACAAAATGGACTCCCCATGGCTAACTGAGGTACTCAAATTTAACATAGAATCAGACAGCCCTACCTGGGGGAGGGGTGGTCATGTACTCTGTGTTCTCAGTAAGATGTTACAAAAGTGTCACAGGACTTTTCTTTCTATGATCAAGCCAAACCAGTTCCTCTTGTGAGTGCTGAGATAGACTACAGTTGGAAATTTCCCCCAACATATCACCAACAGACCATCTGGAGCCAACCAACCAATTACCTGGAAGCAGCTGATTAACAAAGACATGATTTGGGGTTTAAAGGTCATCCAATCAAGGCTGTGTCCCTCACTCCCCTGACTCCTCTTCTCTTCCCTGCAGTTTTTGCCTTTATAATCTCTAACTTTCCAAAACTCTTCTGAAACTTTTATTTTGCACTGAAGGCTGCATCTCTGCAGATTGCTTTTTGAAAATAAAGTTCTCCTTTTGCCTCTGCAGGTCTCATTGATCTTTCGTTAACATTTATTGATGAGGAGGATGGGATCTGAAGTGGCCCCAAAGTTCTTTCCCAATGCCATTTGGACCAATGCGTAGGTGCATGAACCCCTTATGTTCAGTACTTCCTGACTGCATCGGGGAGGAATTGGGCAAGGTTTTTCAAATCTAAGGTCTTCCATTTTTTGGCTGAAGTTTTGGAGACTTTATTTTCTTTAGGAAGTCTACCCATCCAGCTCTATGGAGTAGCCATTAATAGAGTATGCCTACACTTCCGGGATATGCTTGCACTTTGTAGGGTACACTCACACTTCAGTTTTGTGAGGACACTCACACTTCAGCTGCATTCAAAGGGACACCTTCATAAGGTGAGTGTTATGGGTGACCCAGAGTCTAAAGGAACAGTCTCTGACTGGCTGCCATCAGGCACTCTGGTGGTTTTTCAAATTTAAAACAAAGGTTGGATAACAACTGACCTGAGAAATGCATCTAAATTGTAGTATCTACACACGAAACTAAAACAAAGAGAAGTCTGACTTCTCAAAAATAATATGAGTCTTTTCTTTAATTTGAATATTTGAAAGCTCCAAACACAATTGGGAACCTCTCTAAATTGTAAAAGGAGACTAATCTGAAGACTTAACCAACATCTGTGAAAACATGAAAGGCTCTCAGACCTTCAAACAAAGCACACCTTGTGTCTCCCTGCTCACCTTCTTGCCTCTCATCCCGTCCCCCGCCCACCACTTTCCCCTTCTCACCACCACCTTCGTTTTCTGGAACATTATGAGGACTCACAGTGGTTCCTCCACGGTTAGAGGTGGCTGGGTGAGTCTTTCCTAAGTCTTGGTCCTCCCAGTTGGTTGACAGTCCTCAGTTATATCCAGCTAGTTGTTCTACTTGACAGAAGGGTAAGTTTTTCTTTGCGACTTTTCATTTATCAAGAAGTAGGTAATAGCTCTTGGGTTATTCCCTGTGATTAAGTTATTAAATTTGTATGCCACTTCTCCTATTGATTCCCTTTGTGAGTTGATTATTGCTTGAACCTTCAGTGGGCAAAGGGTAAGCTTTTCCTTTACTCCTACAGTTTTGGCACAATGAGCAGGATCACCAAAGCCCCTCTGCTCTTCTGGGAGCTGCAGTGAAGGCAACCTAAGACCTGATAAGCCAGCAGAAAGGTAAGAATTGCTTACCAGTAGGGCTTCTGGCTTCTCTTTCTGTGAAATTCAGTCAAACAGACAGACAGTAAAAATCACTGTCTCCTCCATGAAATCTTTTTTAATTGGAGAAAATGATTTGTATGACTAGTCTTGGATGTAGTGACTCTGATGTGCTTTATGCTACTTTTTGATATGAATATTCATATTATTTAAAATAGTTCTTCTCCCAGATGGTCTTTTCTTTTGTCTTTGTGTTTTTGTGTTGTTCTGTAATAAAGCAGAGAACCATAGGATACACCATGAGCCTAAAACTTCTAAAAGACCATTTGTTCAAACCAGCCCTGCAGACTCTTCAGTTTGCAGTTCTTATTAACACACTTTTTTAAAAATTTTCTGAATGTGTCAACCTCTCAGGAAAGCCCATCCCTGTTGGGCTTTAGTCATCTAAACCCTTGTTGCTTGATTAGTATTGGGAAAGTCCAATCCCAGGAGAGCCTACCAAGTGTCATAGATTAATGGGTCTGTGACTGGTGGACCCCAAAAAGTTGTGGCAACATACACACAACTATCTTTGAGATTGTCTCTTCTATGCCTGCTCCAGGAAACACCTACCCTAAACCTGGAAAACTACATCCTGAAGTTTCCATGAAGAGCCTATTGGTTTGAGTTGTATTGGACTAAGTACACCACTAGGAATTCTAATTGTGAATGGCGAAAGGATGGATATTTTAAACAAGACTCCTAAATTTACAAATAGAAAAAAGTAGAAATCTCTCATTTTAAACAATTGCCTTATTTGCATTTATGAAAATACTAACTTTTTAAAAAGACACACATAATAGTGTCAGGGTTGACTTAGAAATTCTCTTGACAAACCTAAAGAGCAAAAATATTACCTAAAGCAAAGTTCAAATTTTTTGTACACTCACACTGCCTGCTTTGGATCCCCAGCAGGATTTACAAAAAGCATTTCACACTATAGTCTAATGGCTAAGATTCTGTGATTTATGGCTATGGTCCAGGTTTGAGACCTAGTCAGGAAACCAGTTCCATTTGTTTTAAATTATATACATGACTCTTCGCCTTTCAGGGTACCCATTTGTTGTTGATCTTTTTCTTTCTCATGGACAGAATTTTATTTTTGTCTTTTTCTGTCTGTGGGGCACACAGGGTTTTATGGGCCTTTTTGCACAGGCACTTAGCTAAGAAGCTGTGAACCTAAAAATATGTCCAGACAGAAATGTGAGTTGTATTTTATTTGTGGCTAATGAGACTTACCTTTGAGCTACCTTTGGGGTGGTTTTGGATCTCGTGAGAACTGCTTTTAATCTCTTTGGAGATCCTTTCATCTTCATTTCAGTCATAACCTTGGTTAAAACTTACTGGTTTTTTTGAGTTGCCGGAAAACATACCTTTTGTTTAAAAGAAAGAAAGAAAGAAAAATACTAGATAAGGTATTTATAAACAAGAAGTCATCAGGTAGAATTGCTTCTTTTTTAGAGCTATCCATGCTAAGACCAGGCATGGAAAATGTTTTTTTGTTGTTGTTTTGTATTTTGCCTTATTGAAGGGCTCCACCCTGAAGTCAGCTATCCAATCAAGAAATAAACTAAGGTTAAAAAAAAAAAAAAAAAAAGACAACAAAAAAAACCCACCTATTTAACTAGACTGGTCTCAAAAATACTTTCAGGCATTCAGCTGGCTAGTTTGAAACTCTTTGTAAAAGAAATCTGTTCTAAAAAAAATTACCATTTATAAGGGGATCTTCCTTCCTATACGTAAACAACTAGAAACTTTTACAATGGCGAAGACATTGGCTTAAATTTGTATAACAACCCTTACTTTTGTTTAAGATACTTTTCCTGGCAATCTTGTCTTGACTAGGCCTTACTTATTTCTTTGTCTCAGCAAATAATGGTGTTTAGATCTAAGCCTTTGAGATTTAAATTTTCATATAAGAAGTTACATCTTTGGAAGTATAAATTTCAAGTTGCCTTGCTAACAATCATTTAAGACATAATATTCTATAAGGAGGAGAAAAACTATTTGAATACTAGAAAATTAAGACTTATAAATCCATAAAGTCTGCTTCTATCTGTATGTCTGTGTGTCTATATGTTTATATGTGTTATGCGTATGTGATATTTTGCTACAAAAATATATGAAAGAGCTCTAATATTTTAAAGTATCTAAATAAAATATTTTATCAGAAAAATAGAAACTAACTCAAATACATTTCATTCATATGACTTTAGTAATATTTGGTAAACGAAACTAGTTTTAAATTATTGTCAAAATAAAATTAGAATGTCTTCAGAAGTATCAGTATTAAATATAATTCAGACATTTTCCTGGGTGTACTGGTCAGACAGGTTTTGGCCATTGCTGCTAGATGTTCAAAGGTCATAAAACTCTCACTTCTCTAGTATTTTTCATACTTCCTTGCTTTGTCTGTGAGCTAAAGCTACAGGGGTTGGCTTCTGGCCTCGCCCAAAGCATTGCACACATTTTGCTGTGAGCTTGTAAAGACAGTCTCTGGATTCTGGAGAATCCAGAGGACAGGTGGCCATGATGAGGCCTGAGGACATGTCCTCAGTGCCTGGACCACCAGCTGCAAGGCAGAGCCAAGCCAAATATGGCCCCATTCTCCCTGGCACAACTTCCCCTCCTAGCCCATGCTGAAAAAAGTTGAATTTTCCAGGCAATATCTCCACAGTTCTGTACTCTGTCCTGAGCTCTACTCCTATTTTGTAAATTCAGGATTTAGATAGGCCCTGCCCTTCATATCTATCTTTCAGTGCCACATGGGTAGTTGGGACCCAGGCCAACTGGGGAAGACATTAGAAAGGGTACCTGTATCACAGTTTCAAAATTATTTTTAATAACTTAAAATCTTAAGGTCATGTTATATTAAAATAAGTAATATAAAATGTATGAGTCATATCTAAGTTAAAATACAGAAACACTAATTAGTAAACATATTTGAGTTTATACACTTGGACAAGCTAAATATTTGTAGATGTGTTAATAAATAAAAAATTTTGAGAAAATATTTCATTCTAAAAGTTAAGCAATTATTTTCATCTACAAATTCTAGTATAAAACAGTTCAAAATTACTTACTCCCTAGGTTTTTCCCTGAAAACTAGGTTTACTAAGAGTTAAAATTGTAGTTAATATATGTAATTAAAACTACTAGATAGAAGAGATATTTTAAAATATACAGAGTATATTTTCAAAAATATGTTTTTAGTAAAAAAAAAGAGTTCAAAAGCAAAAGTAATTTTCTTTTTTTTTTTTTTTTTACATGAGAAAGAACTGTGTCATCAACATAATGAGGAGGCTTTGGGAGGCCAAGGTGGGCAGATCACGAGGTCAGAAGATCAAGACCATCCTGGCTAATGAGGTGAAACCCCATCTCTAATAAAAACACAAAAAAATTAGCCAGGCGTGGTGGTGGGTGCCTGTAGTCCCAGCTACTTGGGAGGCTGAGGCAGGAGAATGGCATGAACTGGGAGGCAGAGCTTGCAGTGAGCCAAGATCACACCACAGCACTCCACCCTGGGCAACAGAGCGAGACTCTGTCTCAAAAAACAAACAAACAAACAAACAAAAAAATAAGGTGGAAAGAAGGTAAATTTTCATCCTAAGATAGAATACCAAAAATATTACATTTTATG
The DNA here is from genome assembly GCF_000951045.1 of Mandrillus leucophaeus. Classification (NCBI taxonomy): domain Eukaryota; kingdom Metazoa; phylum Chordata; class Mammalia; order Primates; family Cercopithecidae; genus Mandrillus; species Mandrillus leucophaeus. The sequence goes on along the minus strand of NW_012098577.1, from coordinate 665,984 downwards.
AATATAAAAGCACATTGATGCAAGGCCAGAGTGGGCTATTATGTCAGAAAAACAGGGTATTCCTAGGGGATTCATCTGTTCTTTAGTAGAAAATTATAAAACAGGTTTTTCTTTACTTTTTACATAACTGACCTAGGAAAGAGATTCCACTTCATGTTTTATCAAAATAATTTCTTGTGATTTGTGTCTTTAAACTCTTTTGCTATATTTCGTAGTGATCTGTAATTCTACTTTGATCAACAATTTTAAACCTTTGATACTTAACAAACTTTCCAAAATTAAATGGAAAATTTTAAAATCAAGGTTTTTGTCCCGAACTAACTTGGATGTAACAGGAACCCCAGGAAGTCCAAAAGAGACATATTAGGCTTGTCTGATATGTTAAAATCATATAAGACACAATGACAACTTTTTAAAATTGGTATTTAACTTTGATTTATATTTGTATAAATGTGTTACCGGTATGTGTTCCAAAATTGTATAATATTCCTAAATTCTTATATTTATTGGTACATATTATTAGTAATTATGGTTTTTATGTTAAATTATTGTATGTCACAGAAGTAACCATAGTTTCTTATCAGTTGCATCTTTAACTATGGTACTCTAAGTTCTTGTCATCCACAGTTCTGTCTTAAATCCTTCTCCTACGAAGCCTAGGCAGCTAGTTTCTTTTAAAAATTGTTCTTCTCTGCTTTACAAATGTTTTGCCAATTCTCCCACATGGATTTTGATTACATGACACTTCTAGGTTTTATTCATAGACTTAACTGATACCACCAAACATCCATAAGAGACACTGATTAAGAGCTAATAGATGCCTGTCTGCCTTCTTGCCTCACCTGGCCCAACTTCTTCAAATTGGCCATAAGTTCTCAGCCACATGTGTCCCAGAGAGGGACTACATGGACTCCAATCAGCTAGTTACCCCACTCTGGCAATAATATGTAACAAGAACATAAGTTGGTCATCAATGCTGCGTATGGCAAGTTTCAACCAAAAGGGGGAAATCATAAAGTATGCCCCCAGCTGACAGACAAAATGGATTCCTCACGTCTAACTGAGGTGCTCAAAGTTAAAACAGAAACAGGCAATCATAGCTGACGGAGAAGCAGTCACGTACTGTGTAAAAGTGTCACAGGCCCTTCCTTTCTACAATCAAGCCAAACCAATTCCTCTTGTGAGTTCTGAGACAGACTACTGCTGGAAATTTCCCCAGTGTACCTGTAAATGACCACCTGGAGCCAACCAACGAATTGCCTGGAACCAGCCAATAGAGATTGGTGATTTGGGCTTAATGGTCATCCGATCAAGACCCTGTTCCTCATTCTTCTGATTCTCCTCTCCTGCCCTGAAGTTTGCACCTTTATAATCTCCAACTTTCCAACCCCCTCCTCAGAGCCCATTTTCATTTTGCACCAAAGGCTGCATCTCCCCAATCTGCAGATTGCTTTTAGAAATCTCCTTCTCCCTCTGCAGATCTCATTAATCTTTGCCAATAATAATATTCAGTTATTCGTGGTGGTGCTCTGTAGAAGAACAAATAGAATTATTTTGTTTTACTGCAAAAGACAGAACTATAGTTAAATAGCATAAAGCCTGGGACTACACAAGGGTGTTAGGTCAATCCCATGAGAATAAAAACTTCAACTTTGGAGAGTCAAAGAACGTTTGAGGCACAGCCTCACTTAAAACTGGAAAATGTAGGGAAATGTACTTAACCTCTCTAATTCTCAATGTATCTGATACAATCCAATTTTTAAACATAATTCTTGCATAAATACAAATGTTCCTTCAGTGATACTTTAGCAGGCACCTACATAGGTATGAGGAGTGTGCAGTACAGGACACCAAACATGCCCTTCCAGGACTCTTAATAAACAATACAGATTGGAGATACTGCTGGTCCCAAATATTGATTTTTTTTCTTCAGGTAGTATGCTCAGAGAGCACACAGGTGACTTTGACCAAAATAACAGCATGATTGTTAGCACTTACAGGAATCTATACAGCCCCCTCAATAAAAAGAAAAGAGGCAGAGGGTCGAAATAGCAGAAACTAACGATAACACTTCAGTTGGTAAAGCTTCATTAGAAAACAGACACAAACGCTGTTTAGAAATACCTCAAGAAATTCACAGAACCTAGAGATTCTTCAAAATGCTTATTATTTCTTTTACTACTGTGAAAAGAAAATAAATCTTGGGACCCCCAAATCACTAAGCCAAAGGGAAAAGTGAAGCTGGGAACTGTCGTTGGGCAACCTGCTTCCCATTCTATTCATAAATAAGATAGCTATAAATATAAAACAGCTACAAATCTCCTGCAGAATTGCCCACAAGGAAATTCGTTGTGGACCAAGGACAGGCAGAACTCAAAGTCATCCTTCAGCTCACGTAATACAAATATATATCTGATTGGTTCCTTTGCCCTATTGTTTCCCTAAGCCAGACTAAAGCATACATGACTATTCCTGTAAACTGTGTATTCATTGGAAGGCTAGCCAGAACTCAAAAACTCAAAGGAATGAAACCATTTGTCAATCTCTCTTTTTTTTTTTTGAGACAGAGTCTCGCTCTGTCGCCCAGGCTGGAGTGCAGTGGGTCAATCTCTGCTCACTGCAAGCTCTGCCTCCCAGGTTCACGCCATTCTCCTGCCTCAGCCTCCCGAGTAGCTGGGACTACAGGTGCCCACCACCACGCTCAGCTAATTTTTTGTGTTTTTAGTAGAGACAAGGTTCCACCATGTTAGCCAGGATGGTCTTGATCTCCTGACCTCATGATCCGCCCGCCAAGGCCTCACAAAGTGCTGGGATTACAGGCGTGAGCCACCGCGCCCGGCCACAACCATTTGTCTCTTAATGACCTGGAAGCCCCCTCCACTTGTTTAGTTGTCCTGATTTTCTGGACTCAACCAACGTACATCTTACATATTGATTGATGTCTCATGTCTTCCTAAAATGTATAAAACCAGGCTGTGCCTGTCATGGGCGTGTACTTAACCTTGACAAAATAAACTTTCTAAATTGATTGGGACTTGTCTTAAATCCTTTTTGTTTACACTACATAATTTCCGGAGTTAGATAAAACATAATAGTGATGGAAAAAGAAAAAAAAAAAAGCAAACTTTAATACTCATATCAAAATATCTCATGTACCTCACCTTTTACTTTACAAATAGAAACCATAAGATATGAATACACTACAATTCGTATTCCAGACATACACAATCTATCTCCATGTACCCCATTCTTTTCTCCCATGTACATGAATAGGATGCTCTCCTCTTGTTGAAAATTTATCATTTGTTCTGGTTCTATACAATTTTCATCTGAAAGGAATTATTTATTATATCATCTTTTTAAAATATATCTTCTTCTGGTGACTCTTTTCTCTTAGCATATAAAAGTATAAAATCTATCCTAAAGAGAGGGGAAAAAAAATCCTTATTTACATGCCCCTTCAGAGTCAAGCTACTGGACAATAGTTTTCACTAATAATTTTGTTCCCCTCACTTAATTCTTCATGACTTTAGAATATATGCACTGAGATCACCAATAACCTAATTTTAACAAATCTTTTATTTTGTATATATTTTTAATTTTTGTGGTTACATAGTAGGTGTATGTGTTTATGGGGTATGTGAGATATTCTGATATAAGTACACAATGTATAATAACCACATCCAGTTAAATTGGGTATCCATCAAACATTTGTACTTTGGGCTAATACTCTTTTTTAAGGTATTTTTTAACGTATAATAAACTATTGTTGACTGTAGTCATCCTGTTAGCTGTCAAATACTAGATCTTATTCTTCCTAATTATATTTTTGTACCTATTAACCATCTCCATTCACTGCTCTCACATCCACTACCATTTCCAGCCTCTGGTAACCATCCTTCTACTCTCTTCCTGAGTTCAATTGTTTTAATTTTTAGCTCCCACAAATAAGTGAGAATGTGCAAAGTTTGTCTTTCTTTTTCTGGCTTATTTCATTAACATAATGTCCTCCAGTTGTTGCAGGTGGCAGAATCTCATTTTTTTTATTATACCTGAATAGTACTCCATTGTGTATATGTACCACAATTTATTCATTTATTCATCTGTTTGTAGAAATTTAGGTTGCTTTCAAATCTTGACTATTCTGCATAGTGCGGCAATAAACATGAGAGTGCAGTTATCATCTCATTGATGTACTGATTCCCTGTTTTCTGTATATATCCAGCAGTGAGAGTGTTTGATCATATTGTAGCTCTATTTTTAGCTTTTTGAGGAACCTCCAAACTGTTCTCCATAGTGGTTGTACTAATTTACATTCCCATCAACAGGGTTTGAGAGTTTCCTTTTCTTCACATCCTCACAAGCATTTGTCATTGACTGTTTTATGGGGGAAAAAAAAGCCATTTTAACTGGGATGAGATGATATCTCAGTGTAGTTTTGATTTGCATTTATCTGATGATCAATGATATTAAGCATCTTTTCATATATGTGTTTGCCATTTACATATCTTCTTCTGAGAAATGCCTATTTAGAACTTTTGCCCAGTTTTTAATTAGATTATTAGGTGTTTTCCAGTATTATTAGAAAACATCTAATAGTTTGGAAACCATCCATTGGAAAACATCTAATAATCTAATCTCGTTGTTTGAGCTCCGTGAATATTCTGGTTAATAATCCCTTGTCAGATGAATTGTTTGCAAATGTTTTCTCCCATTCTATGAGTTGTTTCTTTAGTTTATTAATTATTTTTTGCCATGCAGAAGTTTTTTAACTTGATGTGATACTGTATGTTCATTTTTGCTTTGGTTGCCTGTGATTGTGGTGTATTAGTAAAGAAATCTTTGCCTGGTCCAATGTCCTGGAGCATTTCCTCAATGTTTTCTTTTCAGTAGTTTCATAGTTTAAGGTCTTAGATTTAAGTCATTAAAACATTTTGATTTGATGTTTGTAAATGGTGAGAGATAGAAGTGTTTTTACCTCTGATATAATTCCTTTGGGTCTTCTCTTTTTTAATTAGTCTAAAGGTTTGTCAATTTTATCTTTTCAAAAAACCAACTTTTTGTTTAATTGATCTTTTTTATTGTTTTTTTTTTATTTCAATTTTATTTATTTATGCCTTATCTTTATTACTTCTTTCTTTGACCAATCTGGGGCTTAGTTTGTTCTTGCTTTTCTAGTTCCTTAAGATGTATAATTAAGTCGTTTATTTGAAGTTTTTCTACTCTTGAGGTATGGGCTTATTGCCATAAACTTTCCTCTTAGGACTGCTTTCACGATATCCCATAGGTTTTGGTATGTTGTGTTTCTGTTACCATTTGTTTCAAGAATTTTTTCAATTTTATTCACAATTTCTTCATTGAAACCTTGGGCCAAGATGGCTGACTAGAAGCAGCTAGTATGCATAGCTCTGATGGAGAGGAACAGAAGGGACAAGTAAATACACACCTTAAACTGAAACATGCAGGTACACACATTGGGACTAATCAAGGCAATAACTTGAACCACAGAAAATGGAGAAAAGCAAGGCAGAATGACAGCCCACCAGGGAGTGACATGAAGCCAGGAGAACGTCCTCTGCACAGGGAAGTGGTGAGTAAATGTGTGGCCCCAGGAATGCATGCTTCTCCCATGGATCTTTGCAACCCTTGGGGGTGAGGATATCCCCCATGTGAACCCACTCTACCAGGGCTTTCACATAGCTGACACACATAGCTATGTGGAATCTCAGCAGAACAGCCAATCATGCACATACAGAGACCTGGCGGCCTTAGATATCTAGGCTTTTTGGGCCTCCCAGAAAAAGTAGCTGCAACTCAGGTAAAGTGGGAGGTTAGATCCCCATACATACTCTTAGGAAAGAGGCTGAATCCAAGAGACTGAAAAGCAATAGTCTACAGGTCCCACTTTCATGGCACCTCACAGGATAAGACTCATTGGCTTGGAATTCCAGCCAGCCACTGGTAGCAGCATTGCACCTCCCTGAGACAGAGCTTCTAAGGGGAGGGGACGGCCACTATCTTTGCTGTTTCGGCAGCTTAGCTGTCCAGTCTTTGGGCTATGGAGAGTCCAAACCAACCAGGAATAGAAGCAGTGTCCTAGCACAGCACAGTTGCTCTATGAAAATGCAGCCAGATTGCTTTTTTAATTGGGTACCTGATTCAATTCCTCCTCACTTGTCAGGACCTCCCAACTGGGGTGGTCAGCCATCCCCACTGGTGTTTTCTGGCCAACAGAGATTTGAAACCTCCCTGGATCAGAGCTCCCAGAGGGAGGGATGGACTGACATCTTTGATGTTTTGGCAACTTAGACATCCAGACTTTGGGCTTTGAATAGTCCAAGCCAACCAGGGCTTGAAGCGGTATTCCACCCAACACAACTTCTCTACAACAACGTGGCCAGACTGCTTTTTAAAGCAGGTCCCCTATCTCATTCCTCCTCACTGGGTAGGGCCTCCCAACTGGAGTCTCCAGCCACCTCCTACAGATGTGTTTGGACCAGCAGCAGGTCCATAACTCTCTAGGACAGAGCTCCCAGAGAGAAGGGTGGGCCAACATCTTCGCTGTTTCTCAGCTTTCACTGTTAATACCTTCAGGTACTGAAATACTTGCAATGACTAGGAACTGGAGTGGGCCCCCAGCATACCACAGCATTCTTATGGAAAAATGGCCAGAATGTTATGTAGGTGCCCATTCCCATATCTCCTCAGTGGGCAGGTCCTGTAGGCCTGGGGCCCCAGCTACCCCCTGCCAGAGCTATCAAGTCAATAACGGTTCTGCAACTCCCTGGAAAGAACCCCCTGAGAAAATGAAAGCTTCTCTGCCACTATGTCAGCAGTAGAACTCTCCTCACTACCTTTGGACTAACAAAGAAACAAAAACCCTAATTGCCTTATTCATACCTCCAAGCTACATCAATCCGAGGAGAGGAGTCCATCCCCCATCAGTCCCACCTAGCCCCCCACCAACTGTTCATCACCAGACAGGAAACCCCTGGCATGGGCCCATAGCACAGAACCTCCATCCTGGTCTGATTGCACTGGGCAATTGCTGACCTGCATCTCTCTGGGGTGGACCCTCCCAGAAGACGAGCAGAGATCCCTGGCTACAAACACTACTAAGATCTCATCCTCTGCTACTTCCAAGATGGGGAAGGAGCATAAACAGTGAGATCAACCCAGAGCTGCAGTGGGCAGCTGAGGAGTGCCAAGCTGTGATCTACAGCCAGCATTCAAGGGGGAGAGAAACTCACACTTTCAGAGCACTGACAGGGAACATGGCTTCAACTGTGAGGAAACATAGGGAAGCCACACAGTCAAGCAAGAGTCAACTGACTGATACACCTAAGTGCCATCTACTAGATTACACCCCAAAGCTTCAACACCAAAAATGCCTCACTAGCATATCCCACTTTGAAACCAAAGATAAAAAGTCAGCTTCAAATAAAGACCCTGCACAAAGCCTTGGCTCTGTGAAAACATCCAGAAAAGAAGTTGTTGACTCTACTCAATCTACATTGCAGTTAAAGGATTATGCACATGCAGAGATGAGAAAGAACCAAAGCAAAAACTCCGGAGTGTTTTATGTCATCCAAATACTGCACCAGTTCTCCAACAAGAGTTTTTAACCAGGCTGAGCTGACTGGAATGACAGAGAGAGAATTCAGAATATGGATAGGAATGAAGATCATTGAGATTCTGGAGAACAGCAAAACCCAATCCAAGGAAACTAAGAACCACAATAAAATAATACAGTAGCTGAAGGATGAAATAGCTGGTACAAAAAAGAACCTAATGGATCTAACAGAGTTGAATAACACAGTACAGAAATTTCACAATGCAATCACAAATATTAAAAGTAGAATAAACCAAGCTGAGGAAAGAATCTCAGAACTTGAAGACTAGCTTTTTGAAACAAGACAGTCATACAAAAATAAAATTTAAAAAAAAGAATAAAAAGGTATAAACAAAACCTCTGATAAGTGTGGCATTGTGTAAAGAAGCCAAATCCACAAATCACTGGCATCTCTGAAAGGGATGGGGAGAAAATAAACAACTTGGAAAACATACTTCAGGATATTATTCCTGAAAACTTTCTCAACCTTGCTAGAGGTCAAGAGTAAAATACAGAAAACACAGAAAACTCCTGAAATAATCTACACAAGAAAATATTCCCCAATACATGTAAATGTCAGATTTTCCAAAGTTGAAATATAAGAAAGAATGTTAATAACAGAGAAAAAGGGCAGGTCACTTACAAAGGGAACTCCATCAGGCTAACAGCAGACTTCTCAGTTGAAACCCTACAAGCCAGAAGAGATTGGAGGCCTATATTCAACATTCCTTAAGAAAAAAATCTTCAATCAAAAATGTTGTATCCAGCCAAACTAAACTTCGTAAGAGAAGAAGAAATAAGATTATTTTCAGATAAGCAAATGTTGAGGGAGTTTGTTACTACTAGACCTGCCTTACAAGATATTTTGAAAGGAGCATTAAATATAGAAAGGAAAGACTGCTTCCAGCTCATACATAAACATAATTAAATACACAAACCAATGATACTATAAAGCAACCACACAAACAAGCCAACATAATAACCAGCTAACAAAACAATGACAGGATCAAATCCAAACATATCAATACTAACCTTAAATGTAAATAGACTAACTGCCCCACTTAAAAGGTGCAGAGTGGCAAGCTGGATGAAAAAGCAAGATGTAATGATATGTTGTCTTCAGGAGGCGCATCTCACAGGTAACGACACTCATAGGTTCAAAATAAAGGAACAGAGGAAAATCTACCAAGCAAATGGAAAACAGAAAAAAAGCAGGGTTGCAATCCCAGTTTCAGACAAAACAGACTTTAAACTAACAATGATCAAAAAAGACAAATGGCATTACATAATGGTAAAGGGTACAATACAGCAAGAACACCTAATTATCCTAAACATATATGCACCCAAAATGGGGCATCCAGATTTATAAAGAAAGTTCTTAGAGACCTAAAAAGAGACATAGACTCCCACACAATAGTGGGAGACTTCAACATTCCACTGACAGTAGTAGATCATTGTAACAGAAAATTAACAAAGATATTCAAGACCTGAACTCAACATTTGACCAAATGAATCTGATAGACCTCTACAGAATGCTCCACCCCAAAACAACAGGATGTACATTCTTGTCATTGCCACATGGCACATACTCTAAAATTAAGCCCATAATTGGACAAAAAAAAAATTTTCAGCAAATGCAAAAGAACTGAAACCATACCAGCCACTCTCTCAGACCACAGCACAATAAAAATAGAAGTCAAGACTAAGAAAAGTCACTCAAAACCATGGAATTACATGAAAATTAAACATGTTTCTGAATGACTTTTTGGATAAGTAAAGAAATTAAGGCAGAAATGAAGAAGTTCTTTGAAACTAATGAAAATGAAGATACAACATAATAGAATCTATGGGAGACAGATAAGGCAGTGTTAAGAGGAAAATTCATAGCACTAAATGACCACATCAAAAAAGTTAGAAAGATCTCAAATTAAGAACCTAACATCACAACTAAAAGAATTAGAGACACAAGGACAAATCAACTCCAAAGCTAGCAGAAGACAAGAAATAACCAAAATAAATTAAGACACAAAACATTAAAAAGATCAATGAATACTGCAGTTGAAAGCTTTAATAAGATAGATGGGCTGCAAGCTAGATTAAAAAAGAAGAAAAGAGAAAAAATCCAAATTAACACAATTAGATATGACAAAGGGGATGTTATCACTGACTCCACAGAAATAAAAATAACCACCAGAAACCACTATGAACATCTGTATGCACACAAACCAGAAAACCTAGAAGAGATGGACGAATTCCTGGACACATAAACCCTCTCAAGACTGAACTAGGAAGAACATAATTTCCTAAACAGACCAATAATGAATTCTGAAATGGAATCAGTAATAAATAGCCTACCAACCAAAGCAAAGCCAAGGATCTGAGGGAGTCACAGCCAAATTCTACTATATATACAAAGAAGATCTGGTACCATGCCTTCTGAAACTATTTTAAAAAATTGAGGAGAAGGCATTCCTCCCAACTCATTCTATGAGGCCAACATCATTCTGATACCAAAACCTGGCAGAGACATAAGAACAAAAACATCTCAAGCCAGTATCCCTGATGAACACTGATGCAAAAATCCTTAACAATATGCTTGCAATTCAAATGCAGCAGCACATCAAAAAGGTAATCCACCACCATCAACTATGCTTTACCCATGGTATGCAAGGTTGATTCAACATATGCAAGTCAATAAATGTGATTCATAACGTAAACAGAACTAAAGACAAAAATACATGATTGAGACATGATTATCTCAATAGATGCAGAAAAGACTTGACAAAATTCAACATCCATTCATGTTTGAAACTCTCCATAAACTAGGTATTGAAGGGATACATCTCAAAATAATAGGGGCCATCCATGACAAACCCACCACAATTATACTGAATGGGCAAAAGATAGAAGCATTCCCCATGAAAATTGGCACAAGACAAGGATGCCTTCTCTCACCATTCCAATTCAACGTATTATTGGAAGTCTTAGCTAGAACAATCAGGCAAGATTAAAAAAAAAAAAAAAAAAAGAAGGGCATCCAAATCAGAAGAAAGAAGTTCAAAGTACTCCTGCTTGCAGATGACATGATTCCATATCTTGAAAAACCCATAGTCTTGGCCCAAAATCTCCTTCAGCTGGTAAACAACTTCAGCAAAGTCTCAGGATACAAAATCAATGTACAAAAATTACTACCATTCCTATACACTAACAACAGCCAAGCCAAGAGCCAAATCAGGAAGACAATTCCATTCACAATTGCCACCAAAATGAATAAATACCTGGAAATACAGTGAAATCAGGGAGGTGAAAGAACTCTACGATGAGATTAAAAAACACTGATTAAATAAATAAGAAAAGACACAAACAACTGAAAAAACACTACACAGTCATGGATAGGAAGAATTAGTATCATTAAAATGACCATACTGCCCAAAGCAATCTACAGATTCAATGCTATTTCTATCAAACTACCAATGACATTATTCACAGAACTAGAAAAAAAAAAAAAAAACTCTTAAAATTTATATGGAACAAAAAATGAGTCCAAATAGCCAAGGCAATCCTAGGCAAAAGGAAAGAAGAGGAAGGCATTATGTTCTCTGACTTCAAACTGTAATTCAGGGCTACAGTAATCAAAACACCATGGTACTAGAAGAAAAACAGGCACATAGATTAATGGGACATAATAGAGTCCAGAAATAAGACCACATACCTACAACACTGTTCTTTGAGAAAGCTGACAAAAATAAGCAATGGGGGAAAGCTCCATATTCAATACATTGTGCTGGGATACCTAACTAGTCACATGCAGAAGATTGAAGCTGAACTGCTTTCTTACACCATAAATTTACAAATATCAACCTGAATTGAATTAAAGACTTAAACATAAAATCCAAAACTATAAAAACCCTGGAAGACAACCTAGGCAATACCATCTTGAACATAGAAATAGGCAAAGATTTCATGACAAAGATGCCAAAAGCAATTGCAACAAAAGTAAAATTTGACAAATGTGATTTAACTAAAATTGAGAGGCTCTGCACAGCAAAGGAAACTACCAAGAGTAAACAGACAACCTACAGAATGGGAGAAAATATTTGCAAACTATGTATCTGACAAAGGTCTAATAGCCAGCATCTATAAGGAACTCAAATGAATTCATAAGAGAAAAACAAACAACCACATTAAAAAAGTGAAAAAAGGACATGAACAGACACTTTTTAAAGAAAACATACATATGGCCAACAATTATATTTCAAAAAGCTCAATATCACTGATTACTAGAGAATTACAAATCAAAACCACAATGAGATAAAATCTCATACCAGTCAGAATAGCTATTCTGTTTTCATTGTGTATTCAGAATGGCTATTCTGTTTGCCTGGGATAGTCTTTATTTCTCCTTCATGTTTGAAGTATATTTTTGCTGAATATACTACTCTAAAGATAAAAGTTTTTTCTTGTTTTTTTCCTTCAGCACCTTAACTATGTCATGCCACTCTCTCCTGGCCTGTAACGTATTCACTGAGAAGGCTACTGCCAGAAGTATTAGATCTCCATTGTATGTTATTTATTTCTTTTCTCTTGCTGCTTTTATGATCCTTTCTTTGTCCTTGATCTTTGGGGTTTGATTATTAAATGTCTTGATGTAATGCACTTTGGGTTAACTCTGCTTAGTCTTCTATAACCTTCTTTACTTAAATATTGCTGTCTCTGGTGTTGAGAAGTTTTCTGTTATGATTCCTTAAAATAGACTTTCTAGCCATATTGCTTTCTCTTCCTATTCAAGGCCAAATAACTCCTAGATTTGCTCTTTTGAAGCTATATCTTAGTTCTCGTATGCATGTTTTTATTCTTTTTTTTCTTCTTTCATCTCTTTGACTGTATTTTCTAATAGCCTGTCTTCAAGTTCAATAGTTCTTTCTTCTGCCTGATCAATTCTGCCATTAAAACACTCTTATGTATTCTTCAGTATGTCAGTTGCATTTTTCAGCTCCAAATTTTCTGCCTGATTCTTTTTAATTATTTCAATCTCTTGGTTGAATTTATCTGATGTAATCCTAAATTTCTTCTCTATGTAATCTTGTATTTCATTAGGCTTCCTCAAAATAGTTATTTCGAATTATCTGAAAGGTCACATATCTCTGTCTCTTCAGGATTGCTTACTGGTACATTATTTAGTTCTTTTCGTGAGGTCACGTTTTCCTGGATTGTGTTTATGCTTCTGGATGTTTGTCAGTGTCTGGTCATTGAAGAGTTAGGTATTTATTGTAGTCATTGCAGTCTGGGTTTGTTTGCACCCATCCAGAAGGCTTTCTGGGCATTCAAAGAGACTTCAGTGTTATAATCTAAGTCTTATGTCACTGCAGATATATCTGCATTAGGGCACACCTCAATTCCAGTAATATTTTGGCTGTTACAGACTCGAAGAGGTACTGCCTTGGTGGTCTTGGATAAGATCTAAGAGAATTTTCTAGATTAACAGGCAGATACTGCTGTTCTCTTTTCTTACTTTCCACTAAACAAAGTCTCTGTGCTGAGCTGCCTGGAGTTGGGAGACTGGTGATACAAGTATCCCTGTGGCCCCCACCACTCGGACTGCACTGGATTAGACCTGAAGCCAGAGTAGCACTGGGTGTCTCCTAAGGCCCACAGTGACCACTGCATGGTTACTGCTTATGTTCACTCAAAGCCCAAGGGCTCTACAATGAGCAGGTAACAAATCTAGACAGGCTTGTTTCTTTCCTTTCAGGGTAGTGAGTTCCCCCTGTCCCTGTGCATGTTCAGAGATACCATCCAGGAGGCAGAGCCTGGAGTTGGAAACATTAGGAATCTATTTGGTGCTTTATTCTACTGCAACTGAGTTGATACTCAAGCAGCAACACAAAGTCCTTCCCACTCTTCCTTTCTCTTTCCTCAAGTAGAAGAGTCTCTCCTCATACCCACCATCACCCCAGGTTCATAACAAGTACTGCCTGGCTACTACCAATGTTCACTCAGACCCCAGGGCTCTTCTATCATCTTGCGGTGAATGCTGCCAGGCCTTGCTCTCCTCCTTCAGTGAAATGGGCTCCTGTCTGGCCCAGAGCAGGTCCAGAAATGCCATCTAGGAGCCAAGCCCTGGAATCAGGGACTGCGGGAACTCATTTTGTGTTCTACCCCACTGTGGCTAAGCTAGTACCAAAGCTGCAAGACAAACTCCTTTTTTCTCTTCCCTCTTCTTTCTTCAAGCAGAAGGAATCTCTCCCCTTAGCTACCATAGTTGGAAATGTGCTGGGTCACACCTGAATCTCCCCTCTGAATGTTGCTTAAGGCCTACAGCAAGTACTGCCTGGCTATCACTGCTGATTATCCAGTATCTGAGGGTTCACTAGTCAGCAGGTGATGAATGCTGCCAGGACTAGATTCCTAGATCCCTCTCTTCCAGGCAGTGGGTTCCTTTCTGGCCCAGTGTGTGTCTACAGATGTTGTCTAGGGGCTACGGCCTATGTATCACTGCCTGGGTTTGGGGGAGGGGGTGATGATGATGTGCCATCCCAGCTGGTGTCTCACTGCGTTGCATGCACTCCAAGTCCACCAGTTCTGAGGCCAGCACAGCACCAAGACTTGCCTAGGAATTCCAGTTCTTGTGGCCTAGACTGCCTTTCAAGTTTATTTAGAACCCTAGAGCACTGTAGCCCACAGTGGCAAGGCTTGTTGGAACTCAGCTTCCAAATGCTGGGATAGACAATTCACCTGTGGCTAGAGCAGGTCTAAGTGGTCCCTTCATGGGTAACAGTTGAGTTCCGCCCCATGTTGCTTTCTCTGTGACAGGACAACACTAAGTTCCAGTGCAAAGTCCCACAATCACTGTGCTCTCCCTCTCCCAAGGGCACAGATTCTCTCTCTGCACCACATGGCCACTGCTGGAGAACGGGGGAGGGGTATTGTAGGTGATTCAAGACTGTTTATCCTACCCTCCTCATTGCCTCTTTCTTTTCTTTTCTTCTCCTTTTTTTTATTTTTTGTTGAGATGGAGTCTTGCTCTGTCACCCAGGCTGGAGTGCAGCGGCACGATCTCAGCTCACTGCAAGCTCCACCTTCCGGGTTCACGCCATTCTCCTGCCTCAGCTTCCCAAGTAGCTGGGACTACAGGCACCCGCCACCACGCCTGGCTAATGTTTTGTATTTTTTAGTAGAGACGGGGTTTCACCGTGTTAGCCAGGATAGTCTCTATCTCCTGACCTCGTGATCCACCCACCTCGGCCTCCCAAAGTTCTGAAACTACAGGTGTGAGCCACCGTGCCCAGCCTGCCTTTCTTTAATGTGATGTTAAATTCAGGTACTATGATAACTCACCTGATTTTTGGTTGTTTTGAATATGTTTTTTGTGTGTGGACAGTTGTTCGATTTGGTGTTCCTGTTGAGGGGACAATTGCTGTAGGCTTCTACATAGCCACCTTGCTCCATCTCTCTAACAAATATTTTTTAACATTTATTTCTCCCTTAGATTCTGTAACACTTGGTTCTTCTCTTACTTGTACATTTCTTACATGTCTTCGTTTCTGTTCCTTCTTTCTCCATCAGCCCTTGAATTGATGATTGTCCAGAATTTCATCCCCAGCCAACTACCCTTCTGCCTCTGGCCTGCCCTTCAAATCTGCGCTTTATTCCTGTCAAAAGCGCTGTCATCCACTCAATTGTTCAAAACAGCAACTTGAGCATCATTTTAGATGCCCCTCTTCCTCTATTTTCCCTTTTCATCCAAATGATCCTCCAGGACTGTCAATTCAGTTTCTCAAATGTGTCTGAAATGCATCCCAACTTTTCCATTGCTGTTGACAGAGTCTTATTTGACAACCTGATCAGCTCTCATATGACCAATCATAACAGCCTTCTTTCCTCAAGTCTTACCTTCCTCCAGCTAGTGTTCTGATCCATCTTCCATAATGGAGATAGGATAGTCGTCTATAATGTAAATCTGATTATATTAGTTCCATTTTTTAAAAAATCCTTTCATGGCTTCCAATGTCAACATGATGAAGTCCTAAATTCTTAGTATATCACCAAGACCTTTTTGTGACCTTACCCTTTGCCCTACACTCTACTCCCCAATTATACACATGACCTCAGTTATATTTTGCTTAGTGGGACATGCTTTCTCAAGCATTTGTGACTCTTCAAGTGCTATTTCTGCTGCCTAGAATGTTATAACTTTTTTCATATGCCTAGTGAAAATACAGTCTTCTTCAACAACTTATTTGTTTCATCTCCCCTAGGACAGCTTACAAAGGAGTTTTGTATTTTATCCTCTTGAACACATTTCTATTTTATACTCATTATATAGTATTATAATCTTTATCTGCTTGTTTCTCACATCAGAATAATAGTATTAATGTCAATAATAATTATAATATCCAGGATTTGTCGGGATGTATGTGCCTGGTGTCACTGTAAATGCCATATATTTATTAACTCATTTAATCCTCAAATAAGCCTTAAGGTAATATTTATTATTACCTCAATTTTACAGATGATTTCATTGAGAAATTGAATGTCCAGCATCTAACAAGTGGTAAAAAGAAGATTCAAACTGAGGCCTAAAGGTAACAAAATCTACGCACTATTTCATGCTGTTTTTACAGCTTTATGAAGACTGTGAGCTCTGGAAAGGTAGGGTAAATGTCCTATTCATTTTTGAAACCAGTGCCTAGAATATTGTCTGCCACATAGACAGTGCCCTATTAATATATGTTTACTCAAAGGCCATGCCCAAAGGGAATTACACTAAATTCCAAATATATTTTTCCAGTGAAATTGATAAATATATATACACACACACACACACATATTATATATATATATCTCTCTCCAATGAAATCAAGGAAAATGTGTTTTATATAAATAGATGTAAGCACCTGTAGAAATATTTTTTAAATAATTTACGGTTGCAGGAGACAAAAATATATACATGTAGATATTAGTCACTATACATCAACACAGTAAAAGTGTACCACAAGATGGATGACAACTAGGAAACGTCATGGAGATTATTGATCAGATAGGCACTGAAACAGAAATTCTGTTACTCCATTGGCCTTCAAGGACATGAAATAGGAGTTTGTGCCATGAAGCATTTCTGCAAATACACTATGAAATATGGTGTTCCTCTAAGTAGCAAGATGCTTCAATCCAGAATAATAGTCTTAAATCACTACTGGGTCTTTCCTCTCCTCTTTTTTTTTTCATCCTATAAGGCATTATAATTTCAAAAATGAGAAACTGCTTCAATGGACACAACATGAGCACAGTGTTGCTCCTTATAGGAAGGAACAAATAATGTTAAAGAAAATAATGTTATGCCTTCAAAGACCAGCCAGTAAGAATTAAAGCAACAGATAGCCCTGGAAATCCTTTATTTGAAAAACAAAATGGTATAAATTCTGTTATGTCTGTAAAAAATGATACAAGAGAAGAATGCATCAATTGTGTAAATTGCAACTTACAAAATTTCAAGTCATTCTAGGGAGGCCACATGTGGAGTGAACAACCTGGCAAAACTGGTTTTTGAGTACTGCAACAAAAACTATGCATTCAGTCTTGGTTTTAAAAAATGTATATATACATAGAAAGATTGATAAGCTTGCATGCATGCACTTTGTCTCATATATACACATTTATAAACATGTATAGTGTACAAATAAAGGCAGCATATGATAGTGGAAAAGGACATATGGATTCTCGTCTGCTTCTACCATTTGCTAAATGATATGGTAAATTATTTTCTCCTTCTGTTTCAGTTTTTTTCACTTTTAACATGAAAAAATTTTCCCTACAGAATTATTGTGAGAATTAGAGATGTTTTTAAAATGTTTACCTCTTACTTGCATCTTACACTTCAATCATCAGTGTGTCATTATTAATAAAGAATATTAGGCTGGGTATGGTGGCTCACACCTGTAACCAGCACTTCGGAAGGCTGAGGTAGGCAGATCACTTGAGCCCAGGAGTTCAAGACCAGCCGGGGCAGTATGGCAAAACCCCATCTCTACAAAAGAATACAAGTTAGCTGGGTGTGGTGGTGTGCACCTGTGGTCCCAGCTACTTGATAAGCTGAGGTAGGAGGATGGTTTGAGCCTAGGAGGTTGAGGATGTAGTGAGTTATGATTTTGCCACTGCACTTCAGCCTAGGTGAGAAAGCAAGGCCCTATCTCAATTAAAAAAAAATAAAAATCAATATTAAAAAGAATACTCCACAGGACAGAGAATAAAAGAAAGAAGGACAGCCAGAAAAATGAGGGCAGAGGTAGAGTGAGAGTGTCTGATGGTTTTAGGCCCCTTGGCTAAAGGGCCTTGGTAGGAAAGCTGGGCTTATACCCCAACCCAGGCCTTTTCAGGGAGGACAGCTTTTTCCTACTTTCCACTCTCCTTTATTCTCCACACTTCATGCACACAGAGATGTAAATAACTGATAAAGAGAACTTGCCTGTTCTTTGGTCTTTGCATTTTATTGTGCATTAGAGCCTTGGAGCCTTGAGCTAACAGACTAAAGATCCTTTGTGTTGGCAGCAAAAAGGCAGGTGATATGGTTTCATTCTGTGTACCCACTCAAATCTCATCTTGAATTGTACTCCCATAATTATCATCTGTTGTGGAGGGACCCGGTGGGAGATAACTGAATTGCGGCATCATGGGGGCAGTTTCCCCCATACTGTTCTTGTGGTAGTGAATAAGTCTCATGAGATCTGATGGTTTGAAAAGGGGAAACTTGCTTCATTTGGCTCTCATTCTCTCTTGCCACTGACATGGGAGATGTGCCTTTCACCTTCTGCCATGATTGTGAGGCTTCCCCATCCACGTGGAACTGTAAGTCCAATAAACCTCTTTCTTTTGTAAATTACTCATTCTCAGTTATGTCTTTATCAGCAGCATAAAAATGGACTAATAGAGTAAATACACTGCTGAGAAGATACCTGAAAACGTGGAAGTGACTTTGGAACTGGGTAACAGGCAGGGCTTAAGACAGTTTGGAGGGCTCAGAAGAAGACAGGAAAATATGGGAAAGTTTGGCACTCTTTAGAGACTTGTCGAATGGCTTTGACCAAAATGCTGATAATGATATGGACACTGAAAGCCAGGCTGAGGTGGTCTCAGATGGAGATGAGAAACTTTTTGGGAACTGTAGCAAAGGTGAGCTTTGCTATGTTTTAGTAGAGACTGACGTCATTTTGCCCCTGCCCTAGAGATTTGTGGAACTTTGAACTTGAGAGAAATGATTTAGGGTATCTGGAAGAAGAAATTTCTAAGCAGCAAACCATTCAAGAGGTGACTTGGGTGCTCTTAAAGGCATTTAATTTTAAAAGGGAAACAGCATAAAAGTTTGGAAAATTCACATCCTGATAATGCAATAGAAAAGAAAATCTAATTTTCTGAGAAATTCAAGCCTCCTGTGGAAATTTGCGTAAGTAATAAGGAGCTGAATGTTAATAACCAAGACAATGTATAAAATGTCTCCAGTGCATATCTGAGGTCTCCACAACAGCCCCTCCCATCACAGGCCTGGTGGCCTAGGAGGAAAAGATTGTTTCATGGCCCAGGTTCAGGGTCCCCCTGCTCTGTGCAGCCTTGGGACTTGGTACCCTGTGTTTCAGTGGCTCCAACCATGGCTAAAAGGGGCTAAGGTATAGCTCAGGCTATTGTTTCAGAGGGAAGGTGCAAGCCCCAAGCCTTGGGAACTTCCATGTGGTGTTGAACCTGAGAGTGCACAGAAGTCAAGAATTGAGGTTTGGGAACTTCCACTTAGATTTCAGAGGATGTATGGAAACTCCTGGATGTCCAGGCAGAAATTTCTTGTAGGTGAGGGGCCCTCATGGAGAACCTCTGCTAGTGTAGTGCAGAAGGGAAATGTGGGGTCAGAGCCTCTACACAGAGTCCCTACTGGAACACCACCTAGTGGAGCTGTGAGCAGAGGGCTACTGTCCTCTAAACTCCAGAATGGTAGATCCACCAACAGCTTGCACTGTGTACCTGGAAAAGCCATAGACACTCAACGCCAGTTTGCGAAAGCAGCCAGAAGGGGGGCCATACCCTGCAAAGCCACCAGAGGCGGAGCTGCCCAAGACCATAGCAACCCACCTTTTGCATCAGTGTGACCTGGATGTGAGACATGGAGTCAAAGGAGATAATTTTAGAGTTTTAAGATTAGACTGCTCTGCTGGTTTTCAGACTTGTATGGGGCCTATAGCCCCTTTGTTTTGGCCAATTCTTCCCATTTGGAATGACTGTATTTACTCAATGCCTATACCCCCATTGTATCTAGGAAGCAACTAACTTGCTTTTGATTTTACAGGCTCATGGGTGGAAGGAACTTGCCTTGTCTCAAATGAGACTTTGGACTGGACTTTTGAGTTAATGCTGAAATGAGTTAAGACTTTAGGCAACTATTGGGAAGGCAAGAGTGGTTTTGAAATGTGAGGACATGAGATTTGGGAGGAGTCAGGAGTGGAATGATATGGTTTGGCTCTGTGTCCCCACCCAAATCTCCTCTTGAATTGTGCTCCCATAATTCCCATGTGTTGTGGGAGGGACCCGGTGGGAGATAATTGAATCATGGGAGTGGTTTCCCCCATATTGTTCTCACGGTAGTGAATAAGCCTCACAAGATCTGATGGTTTGATAAGGGGAAACCCATTTCACTTGGCTCTCATTCTCTCTTTTGCTGCCACCACGTGAGATGTGTCTTTCATCATCCACCTTGATTGAGAGGCCTCCTCAGCCATGTGGAACTGTAAGTTCAATTAACCTCTTTCTCTTGTAAATTGCCTAGTCTCAGGTATGGTTTTATCAGCAGCATGAAAATGGACAAATACAACAGGCAAGGAGTGCATTACTATTATGACATTAAAAACACTGCCTAGCTGACTCCAACTACAAAATTTATATATGCAACTGTAAGGACATGAAATCTTGATCAGGTATTTATAAGGAAACAATATCTTAACCTCCAAAACCTACTGGAAACATTACCTAGAATGACCTGAGTTCTAGACACAGCCCTATGACATGTTTTGGAAAAATACAACAACAAAATAACTACTAAGTAACCCACCCAAGAAACAGGTAGAGTCACATACAGAGCTTATGTGAAAAAAAACAGAGAAAGTAAATATTGACATTCAAGATAAGTAAAAGATGAAATGAATTACAATGTGTAAAAGCAAAAAAGTAGAGTCAAGGTAAGTGTTATACTGCAAATAAGTCAATAATCATGTATAATCAAAACTGCCCTTGAGAATCCCTTAGAAAGGTGCCATATTGGAGAGAAACACACCATCTCTCAGTAAGTCTAACAAAACCAGCTTTTCCTCCAGTGCTGGAACAGATCAGTGTTTATTTGAGTGATTTTGAGTTTGGGGCCATGTAGTATTAAAAACATACGTCTTTAAAAACAATAGGAGCAAACTCAGCATGGATCATCAGTTTTGCCATTTAAATTCTTTAAACAGCTCATTTATTATCTCTCTCCCTTTCTCCATACCACTGTTTATTTGTGGTTATATGGTAGAGACTCCCATGATAGGAACCTATTACATCTAAGACAAAACCTGAAAAGAGAAAAGGAATCAGGCAATCCACAATTCATCAAACCCTCCAAGAAATGTCAGAACAGTGTGTTTGTCCCTGCATTAATGGGACTTATTTTATCCTGTGTTTCAGTATTACTAATGTTTTTGCTCATTTACAAATGCATTAGATTGTAGGATCCTAGAAAATGTGCTGAGAACAATCCTTTATTGAGGGAGTCCTATAAGGTGTTGCCACTCTCTGCAAACTCATTTAACCATGTTGTGAGGCAGGTATTATCCTTTTACATACGAGAAAACTCTCTCAGAATCAGAGGTAGCTTGCCCCAGTTAGAGCTTTCAAGGAGCAGAGTCAAAACCAGAATCCTCATCTGCCTGACTCCCTGGTGGACACTCTTCCCACTCCCTGAGTTGATATGGCAATGGACCTTGAAACTCTGCTCATAGTGGACACACATAATTGAGATCATTCTTTCTTTTCATCATAGAGGTTTCCTAAAGAAATCTCCAAGCATCCTCCAATAGTCCACCTGAAAAGGCATTCAAGATGAAACCTGTGGGCCATGCTGATTACCATGCCGGGATAGTATCATTCTTTTTGGTGCCTCATGATGCTAGGGATGCCACAATTTGTTGAAAGAATGAATAAAGTGCTAATACTGAAAAAGAGAAAAACAAGTTTGGGAATAAAAATGGAATAGAAAACTAACAATGCATATGAATAGAAATGAAGTCTTTTGTTCATTTCATGCACATTGAGATTTGCATAAAATGAATAAGCTGAATAAACCAGCAAACTGAATTTTAGTAGAGTTTTGGCTATTCAAAACAGAAGCATGATGAATATTTCAAACTAAAGGTTCACCACATTTACTTGGAAGATGGCTCCTCTTACATCACTTCGCTTTCATGGTAAAAAATGGAAAGGACAGAATATTTCTAGAAATATTTTCCACTAGGGATACAACATTTTTTAAAATGACAGCTCAGCAATACTACATAGCATCCCAAAAGTTTGGTGGCACCTGTAAGTCCCTGTTGGGCAATACATCATTATAATTTGCTTCTAAACTATCTATAAATTTGCTTACTGAGTCAGGATAAATCTCCTTGAAAACTACATAGTTCTTACACTCTCTCTAACCATTGCAATTCATGCCAGAGATTCTGGGGAGGGCAGTAGTCAGGGAGAGATTGAGATAAAGGGTTAAGAATAGGTTGAATAGATATTGTGCATAACAAAATTTATATAATAATAAATTGTCAGGGCCACCATAGAAGGGTAATTACCTATCATGTAGCTGGTATGGTAAATGTTAATATTCATGATTTCCAGGCTCGAGGTACATAATGCATATCACAGCACAGGTAGTATACAGTAAAATTTCTTCTTTCTTTTGTTAAGCATTCTCTATTAAATAATTCCAGGAAAAATATGCATACCTTAATCTTTTCTTTAGACCAGTTGTCTAATTATATCAATTAGCTTTGATATATATAATGATCAATTATATCTATGAGCTGTTATAATAATCATGAAAGATTAATGCATACTCTAAAGAGCTTACTTTTCTCCAAGTCATGGTCAGATATGGAGGAAACACAAAATGCATGCCATTTTGTGACTACATGGTGGGGTTTTAATGTGTTTGCAGCTGTAGTAAACATATCATTGAATGCAATGAAATAAGAAATTATTCTCTGTGGTTACCTTCCCAAGATATGGAGGGGAAGAAAAGGACACAGTAAGGTATAATCTGCTGGCCCCCTCTCTCTGTTTGTAACCCACTTCTTCTCCACCCACCCTGCACAATTAGCCATAATAACACCTGTAACACACCATTGTGCTTGCTTGCTAATAGAGCTTTCTTCCTCTGTTGTAAACATTGCAAAGTCAAAAGCTTGTCTTAGACATCATTTTATTCCTGGCATAGTCACTGGTTCACAATGTATTCTCAAAAAGCATCCCTAAGTCACTTGTGAATGAAAAGACAATAAAAAATACTTTTAGTCCCTGGGTATTAGATATTAATATTGTACCAAGACCCCTAGGTTGTACAATTTTATCCCAGCATAATCCCCTCAAAGCTCATTTCTGCTCTAGAGCCTCATGAAGGAGGAAGAAGAGCCCAGAGACAATGAAGTGTAGGGTTCCTTTGGTGTCTGACTTGAGACAGAAAAGTCAGGGAAAAGGGAAGGAGCAAGCTGAGGGCTGCCCCAGGGATTGCCACTTTTCCACTCTATCAGGTCTTAACATTGACACCCTCCAACGATAGACAACTGTAACAGAAATAGTAAACACATGACTAAAGTCCTCTGTCCCTTGTCTCTACCTAAGAGCTGAACAATGCCTTCTACTCTGCTGTTTATCTTTCTTTGTGCCCATCCTATGCACAGAGACAGCAAAAAATTCAAAGGTCTCACAAATTATCATCCTATTTCTTTACTGCAGAATAGTTTAACTGTGAAAGAGACAATATAGCCTGACTCTTATCCTATTTACTGAAATATAATAAATATTCTGTCATTAAATTTTCTTAAAACCCAAAGCATGCTATTTCCAAGGATCCATTCTCATTTGTAAATATCCTATATTCATTATATTACAAATATCATATTTATATTCCAGTATGCAATGGTATTTTTTTTTTGAGTGTGAGGAAATGCTTCTGCCTTTATGGTTTTGTTGTTTTTCTACCAGATGATTAGAAAACCAAAGTATGAGCTTTATAGATGTCTGAGGCAATCCTGTTCTGTCATTTTTTTATGCATATACTGACTCAATGTCATAGAATAACTGTGTTGCTTTCTGCTTTCCCTGACAGTCCAAAGAAAGAGTAATGCATACAAATCATTTTACTGTTTAAAAGTTTTGAATAAAACATGCTAACCTTGTCATGCTAAGTGACAGACAGAAATGTCACCATTGTTTGCCAGGGACAAATAATCCATATACTTCATGTATAATTCATCTGATCTTTAAGAATGTTTAACAATATTGAATTTAGATAAATTTCAATGTTATGATGCATCAAACTTCCTTTATCAATTTACACATGTGCCTCATCAATTTAAGTCTTCATTTGTATTACCCTATTTTTTTATTAACTATGACAGATCTAGAGGAGATTCTTATTTTCAGAAAAAAATTTATAGGTGCATTGTCCATCTTAGAGATGCCTCTCTATGTTCCTCTCTCCATCAGATCTTAAGTTGGAAACCCTGAAATAACTCAATGGTTATAAATCTGCCATATAAACCTCAGGTGCAAGTACAGGTATCTATAAGCTTTTTGACATAGAGCCTTTGGTCTCCAAACAGAGATTGAAGAATTCATTGAGATAAGATTTCAGTCCTTTATAAATAAGATTTCAATGGTTTCCAAAGCCTATCTGTCAATCAAAGCTAACCAAGGGCAGGTCTGAAAATGAGTTGGTTTGGAGGTAAAACAGAAAGACAGGAATATTTTGAACAGAGTTCAGAAAGAGCTGGAATTCCCTATACTGTGAATGAGGAGAAATGATGTTCACAGTCTACTGCGAAGTCTGCTCTCCAGAGCAGCTGCCAGGGCAGGCCATCTGTGGTTTTCCTGAGCATAAAGTTTGAAAACACTTCTTGTCATCATCATGTGAAACCAATCCCTCAAAGAGGAAAGAAAACCTTTCAATTGATAGTGTCTTCAATACAGTTAGAAAACAAGGCACTACAGAAACATTTAGGAAATATTCACTGAGCTTAGGATCAAATTGAGCATTTACAGGTTCAAACAAATTGAAATCCCCCAAAGCATCTTCAGAAAACCAATTTGCTGTTTTAGGGAGTAGTAAGTAATCGTTTACAAACAATTTAATTTTATCAATAGCCAGCTCCTCATCCTTTTCTCATCCAGCTCAGAACTTTCTTCCTCTGTGAACCTTCATGAATTCTTTCTACCCTTGGAGATCATTTTACTTCAATTAAGAACATCTGATAAAATACATTTTTTTTAATGATTCAGAGGGTAAGAGTTTTGGGGTTTTCTCTTCCTGACAAGGAGCTAGGGGGCAAGAGCTAACATACACATACATATTTACATTTTATAAATTAAAAATTCATATATTAAAACTATCTTTTCTTCTCTCAAGCTTATAATCACATCTACATTATGCATAGGCCAGCTCGTTTCTCTGAATTATAGGTAGGTATGCACATGGGTGCATACAAATATTTAATATATATATACACACACACACACACACACATATATATACATTATTTTGATTTTTTTTCTTGGTACATGGGAAAAGGCAAATCATTTTTATTAGTTCAGCTATCTCCTTTGTGGCCCATTCACCGAGTAGTAAAAAATTATATGAGAAATTTGTTTAAATCTTCAAAGGGGAAAATGCCAGTAATATAGAGTTGAGTAAATGAACCTATGGGAAATTATTTAAATTTATATGTTGAGCTTAAAAAAGAGCTTCCTTTTGAGAAATGTTAAATATACTTTTAAGGGACCCTATAAAATCCCTCTTTCAAAAACTTATTTGGAATAGTTTTTTTTTTTTTTTTTTTTTTTGTAATCTAACTGCTGAAGTTGCTTCTATTTTTTTATATAGCATCTTTTTTCTGGGATGAAAATCTGTACTTTTCATTTGTTCTTCCAAGGGATTAATGACACTCATCAAACATATTTAAGAATCACTATTTGATTACATGGGGCATCCTATTTTCTGGAATGGTTTGAATAACTTCTACCTGGAGTTAGGAAACTGCAAAACTCTGATATAGAACTCAGGCTTTACTGGCCTACAAGAGTTAGCAGTGGCACTTAAATAAGTAATTTATACCAGATATCACTAACAAATTTTCACATCTCAGTAACAATATACACATGTCCATAGATTTCCATTATTTTCCAACAGTTCTAATTTCATTGTGGAACATTTACCAGATGGAAAAGGGCCATTTTATAGGCTTTTGGCAGATAGAGTAAAGTTGGCTCTGCTAAATGAAAATCTCATGTTTGAGGAGCCTGTGAAATTGGCAATAATTGACTTTTGAACACACAGAGAATTTTAAACCTGCTTTTATTTGCAATAAAAAGGAGATTCCTTTGAAGGGATTTTTGTTAACCCTTTAATCATTTATGTTAAGTCTGAGCCTTGAACTCGTATCAATTAGGATAGAAGATTTACCAAATGAGTTCTACTATTAATTCTCATCATTAATATTACTATTGTAATCATTATTTTATTTAGGCTATTATATAACTATGTAAGATGGAAACTAATTCATTGAATGATACTTTAGAATGGTTGCATGTTCCTCTAATCCCCTACTTTACAGAGAAAACGTTAAGGAAATACTTGCTAAATTTATTTATCCCTAATTAATAGGTAAAGCTATTATTTCTCCTAACCACAATTGCTTTCCTTCCTTCGGGTTTTGGGGTCTTTTAAAAATTCTTTATTTTCAGCCTACCTTTTTAACTATCGTTATTTCATTTTGGTGATTCAAAAATATATTTGGCATGTCTTTAGGACAGATTGGATTTAATATTAAGATTAAAATTAGTGTATTGCTCTTATGGAATTCACAAATTTTCTTATGAAAATTTCACAATTTTCTACCTAGCACACTTCTGCTTTGTTTGTCTATTTTGCCTAAAATTAACTAGCTGGTCACCAAAAAGTAAGTCAAAAAAGAAATGTTTAACCCTAAGTAGAAAAAAAAAAAAAAAAAAAATTACCAGGCCAAAGCCATCAGTTCAGCAGGAAGTTGGATAATTTTGATCAAGTCTCTTTGGCCAGTACTGTGTGTAATCAACAAGGCAGTTTACAGAAAAATGTACTGCAGTTATTATTCTAATAACTATAAACTAACAATAATTTTTAGGACATCAAACAGGATAAAAAGTGATATCAGATGCTTTATAACATCCCATTTGTCATTTTAACAGTAAAAAAAGTAGGGAAACCCCTCCTTTCATCTGAAGGAATATTTCTTTTTAATCAAATTCTAAGAGAAATGCTCACAAGAGTGGTTATATCAAGAGCATGTTTTTGTCTACTATGATTAAAATATTTTTCAAAGCCATACGCTTCATACACCTCAATAACTTTTTCCATATTAATGTTTCATTATTTAAACCCTATCGTTGTTTATTCTTTCCCAACAGTGGTATGAAATCAATTCATTTAGTGTATTTCACAAAATAATGTAGGTTGGTCAAGAAATTGAGCATGCAGCAGGCACCTTGGGTGTTTTCCTCAATTTCATCTTGGAAGCCCAAATGTTCAAGCTACATTGTCTCTACTCACATTTTTTGGGAGGCGGGGAAGTGGGCAAATAGGTTCAGCCAATATGTCTCAAAATACTCTGAAGACTTCTGATCTTTCAAATGAAAATACTTAAATAAGGTAGGAAAGTGCTTTAAAAAAATGACTACCAAAAGGAGAATGAGAAGGAGAAGGAAGATATGTTATAACGAATGTAACAAAAAGTAGGCTAAAGAGGGAGACTGTAATTTCTAACGTAAATGTGCAGTGCAGTGCAGTACATCATGACCCTGTAACATGGAGGGGTAAAAGAGTTATTTATATTATAGAAAGCAGACATAGAATGAATCAAATGGTGAGAGGTGTTTTTTGTTTCACTAAACCTCTTGATAAGTGATTTTGAAATGAAAACATTAGCACAGGGAAAGGACTGGGAAGTAAGGAAGAAATAAGGGAGCTCTGAATTACTTTGCAAATGAAAGTTGGACTTGGAGTTTGGGGCTTGGGGCAAGTTTTAGAAAGCTTGAGACAAATATCAGGGAAGATTTCTTGCCAAAGCCGTAGATAATTAGTTGATTCTTTTCATGAGGAATTGAGTAAAAGATTTAGAACTCCAACACATAGATACAAGTCAAAAATGTTTTTCAATAGTCTCATTAATTTTCTTTTTTAAAAAATTATTATTGCACTTTAAGTCCTGGGCTGCATGTATAGAACATGCAGGTTTCTTACATGGGTATACACGTGCCATGGAGGTTTGCTGCACCCATCATCCCGTCATCTACATTAGGTATTTTTCCTAATGCTATCCCCCCACAACCCTCCAGTCCCCAACAGGCGCTGGTGTGTGTTGTTCCCCTTGCTTTTCGTGTTCTCATTGTTTAACTCCCACTTATGAGTGAGAACATGCGATGTTTGGTTTTCTGTTCCTGTGATAGTTTGCTGAGAATGATGGTTTGCAGCTTCATCCACGACCCTGCAAAGGACATGAACTTATCCTTTTTTATGGCTGCATAGTATTCTATTGTGTATATGTGCCATATTTTCTTTATCCAGTCTATCATTGATGAGCATTTGGGTTGGTTCCAAGTCTTTGCTATTGTGAATAGTGCTACAATAAATATATGTGTGCATGTGTCTTTATGGTAGTATGATTTATAATCCTTTGGGTATATACCCAGTAATGGGATTGCTGGGTCAAATGGTATTTCTGGTTCTAGATCCTTGAGGAATCGCCACACTGTCTTCCACAATGGTTGAACTAATTTACACTTACACCAACAGTGTAAAAGCATTCCTATTTCTCCACATCCTTTTCAGCATCTGTTGTTTCCTGACTTTTTAATTATTGCCATTCTGACTAGCATGAGATGGTATCTCATTGTGGTTTTGATTTGCATTTCTCTAATGACCAGTGATGATGAGCTTTTTGTCATATGTTTGTTGGCCGCATAAATGTCTTCTTTCGAGAAGTGTCTGTTCATATCCTTCGCCTACTTTTTGATGGGGTTGTTTTCTTGTAAATTTGTTTAAGTTCCTTGTAGATTCTGGATTAAAGAATAATCAGGTATTACCTATAAAGCTGTCCCAGCAGCCTGCTGGTAAGATTTCTTTTCTGGCCTACAAAACTGAGAACAGCAAAGACCCTTGCCTTCTGGATTGAGTTGACTAGGCAAAGGGAGGTTACTTTGTAATCAAAAATCCACAAACATAACCTGCCCCGGTAGGGAGGTGACTCAGTACTTTCTTTTATAACCAGGATAATGTGCAGAGTAACTTCCAATTATAACTTCTTATTTCTCATGTGGGCCACTGAGATACTTGCTTCCTCTATTCTCTAAAAGAAATAATTCAAAATAGCAAGTCTGAATATTTCCCATATCCTAGAGGAAGATGTGAGCATTTTCCAGGACACCTCATGTTATCATTTTCTGCTCTGTTGGAACTTATGTACATGATCTTTTGGAAATGGAATAGTCCAGGCCATGAGATCTCTGTTCTAAGAGTAGTGATAGTACTTCAAGTCCATCTCTTTGCAGATGAAGGAAAGGTTATCATATGGCAAATCCGCACGGCCTACTTTTCCAAGAATTCACAAATAAGACATGAAAAAATGACAGGAAAAAATGAGAATTTGGGTAGCTATGACATACTCTAAGAAGAAGAGAAGCTGCCTGTCAAGAAAGCAGAAGGATGAAGCCCCTGAGAAAAAGATGGTTATTGTGAAATACCTTAGCGGTCACGCCTTAGGGGCTTTAAACACAGGGACTTCTAAAATGTAAACATAGTCCATTTGCAGTACTAGGAGGCAACATAACCTACTTCTGATGCTCCTAAGCCCTCGGTAAAATCATGAGGTACAGAAATGCCTTTGCAAATATTGCTTTGGGGAAAATGCAAGAATAGGTTCAATGCACATAAAACGAAAAGTTAGGAAATGAGATACACAGGAGAGATTTTAAATATTTGGAAGAAAACAGGAAATCAGGATAAGGGTGACTAAGAGAAACTTAAGTCATCTAAAACTTCTCAGGTCATGGGTGAAAGGTGGGATTTCCACCCAAGTGTGCACTTTGGTTAGTTGCTGATGAAGACGGCAGGATTTTTGTTTGTTGGCTTGAATTGCTTGCTTGTGTGTTCATTCCATAAAAGATACAGGGTATCTAGCTAGCTGATTCGTGTAAAACAGGTCTACCTCTTACTCTTTGATGATCACAGCAAGCCCACAATGACACAGATAGATGATCAAATTGGAGATAGTGAAAATGAATGTATGATGTGCCATAAAAGAATAAATAAAGATGTATCTCTTCTGTTACACTGTTTTGACTGTACTGGATATCACACAGGGTGTTTATTTTTTGGTTTGACCTTTTGTATTTTCGCCTGAAGTGATAGGTAGAAAAATAGCACATGGAAAGGAAAAGTTAAACTAAACAAGAGTCAAATGTCTAGAAAGGAGATTTGTATGTGTGCTAAGAATGAAGTATATAGGAAAATAAATCATGTCACTGATAAATTTAAGGCACTGGTCTCACAATTAAATAATGCTCTTACAATCTATCCATAATGACTGCTATCTTTGCCTATGTCTTTGGTTTGTTTTAAGAAAAGAGCTTAGTTAAGAGGCACACTAATGAGTCATGTGATCACCATCAGTGTCCAGCCCTCCCATGAGCCAGTATTCTATGTATTCCTCAGAAAGTGATTCAATCTTTCTTTCAACCACCTATACATGAATTCTAGAGACATCAACTATGTCCACTTATTGAAAGTGGTTAAAAGCAGAGACTTAGGATCTGGTCTGCCATTACGTGAATTAAACTCTGCCAGTATCTAGCTCTGAGATGTTAGAGCAAGTTACATAACCTGTTTGTGCTTTAGTTGCTTCATCTTCAAACAGGGAAACATAATGGTTTCTACTTTGTAAAGTTCCTGTAAGTATTCAATTAGTACAGATACAGTACTTAAGAACAGTGTCTTGCACATAAGCACATAAAAGTTTTAGTTATTACTATGATTTTCATCAGTAGTAGTACTTTATCAAGTAGCAAAATACTTGGAACATAGCAGCTACTCAGTAAA
Source organism: Mandrillus leucophaeus (assembly GCF_000951045.1). NCBI lineage: Eukaryota > Metazoa > Chordata > Mammalia > Primates > Cercopithecidae > Mandrillus > Mandrillus leucophaeus. The sequence continues at coordinate 634,965 of NW_012098577.1, read as the reverse complement.
AAGGGATTTTCATCCCTTATTCCCCACCACCTCCACCCTCCTCCCTGGTTTTAAACAAATATGGGAATCCCATTGCCTTCTCTTTCATCTCCAAAATGTCTGGCATATTCCCCATCTCTGACAACCATGCCAATATAGATATATTGCTATTGTGAATAGTGCTACAATAAATATTATGTGTGCATGTGTCTTTATGGTAGAATGATTTATAATCCTTTGGGTATATACCCAGTAATGGGATTGCTGGGTCGAATGGTATTGGACACTGGTGATAAATAAAATGTTTTGTAGGATTGTTGATCTTAGTGCTACTTAAAGCCTTAGAGATTTAAAGATGAAAGGGGCTTTATACATCGCTAACTCCAAATCTGTTACCTTCTCTCTCTGGTCTTTAGATATCTCTATTTAATTTAGTTCAATACTCATGTTAGTCCACAATTTATTCCTACATTTAACTTTCCAACTCCTAAAACAGCAGCTCTCATTCCTAGCTGCACAGTGGAATCATGTGACGCTTTAAAGATACTAAGCTCATAAATGCAATGGTTTTTAAATGTGCGTGATCATTAAAATCACCAGAAGAGCTTTCAAACTGTATATGGCACCCATGACCAACGGAATTAGTATATTTGGGGTGAGGCCCTAGGATTTTTTTTCAGAAGCACCTAAAGTAATTCTAATATTCATCTTAGTGTAGACACCACTGCTCTATTGAACCACATGATGCTCAATGTGTCTTACCTCATCAAGTCATACCTAACATTTTAACTTGGATTTAGGAATATGAGGAGCAAAAATCATAAAGCACATGATTTTTTTTTTTTTGATGTGGTAGTTTTTGGTGTCTTAAATATAAAGAAGATAAACTTTCCTTTTTGTTGAGACAGAGCTTTGCTGTGTCACGCAGGCTGAAGTGCAGTGGTGCAATCATAGGTCACCACAGCCTTAAATTCCTGGCCTCAAGTGATCCTCCCACCTCAGCCTCCCTAGTATCTAGGACTACAGGTGCACACCACATGCCTGACTAATTTTTTATTTTTTGTAAAGATGAAGTCTTTCTATGTTACCCAGGGTGGTCTTGAATTCTTGGTCTCAAGTGATCTTCCTGCCTCTGCCTCTCAAAGTGCTTGAATTATAGATGTGAGCCACCACTCCTGGCAAGAAGACATACTTAAATAGAGATATTACACTATTATAAAGTGTTTCCACTCCTCCTGGGGTAGCTTTTGGAATAATTCTGACTTGTTGAAACCTCTACTCCTGGAATATCACAAATGCTCAATCTATCACTGATCATGAGAAACCCATTAAACAGCAAGTAGAACTCCCCTCACTCTGACAGAGTATCTACCTATATACTGAGAGACATGTAAAAGGCTGAGTGTGAAAACTGCAAATCCATATGTAGAAACCATGATAAATATGCAAACTGGTGATACAAAAACAAAGCACATATGGCAAGCATCAAGAGATGGACGGGTTCCTATACTAAACAAGACCTTTTTTCTTCATTCTTTTCCCCATCTCGCATTTCTTCTTCAAGATTTATTTCTGTACATATCACATTCTGAAAGAAAATGAGCTACCCTAACAAAACAGGCACTCTGTGGTTGGCTGGTTGCCAGATAATATTCTCTTTCTATATAAGAGATTTTACTTTTAATTAACCTGGATAATTACTATTGAAATATATACCTATTTGTGTGTATTTTCTCCCTGGTATCTTTCAGATATTTGATGAGGTTAGAGTGGTGAAAAAAATAATCTTAATATGAACCATTTTTGACATTAAATCCTGTTGCACAGAGTCTCATAGCTACACGGCTATTTCTCTTACCTCGTCTGACATTCTATTTAGAACACAAGCTCAAAGAGCCAGATGTTTTCAACCACTATCTTGTTTCAGAAATAGAGCACTTTCCTTACTACAGCCTGAATAGAAAAATATCAAAACTGTCTCCCCTAAAGTTTCATTTGATCTACAGACCACAGTTCATTAAATAGCCCATCTGATTTGAAAAAGTCAAAGAGCTAAATTACACAGAGAAGGACAAAAATATGAAGCTTTAGAAATTGTAGACTATTTAGCACCTGGAGTCCTAAACCTCATATCGAGACTGCTCTAAATCATTTCATTTTTGTGGCCTCAAAAACAGAGAGAACAAAGTCTTCTTTAAAAGTAAAAACACTGTGAAAAGAAAAACCTTGGTGACTAGGAGATATGTTTGTTTTCTCATAGCACGTTGTGAATATTGCTGCCACGGGATTTGTCACACTGTTTACCTGCCCACTTACCCCATTATTCTGAGAGTTTGTTAGGGGCACAGACTGTATTCTACCTGGGTCACTGACATTCATTACGAGCACTTGATAAATGAGCCCCTTTCCATTTATTTTTAGAAAAAAACCATCCTCAACTTACAAAGAGGAAAAATAGACTACTAAGATGGAATGCTAAAATACATGCTTTCTATAGCCTGACTTCTTGAAATCAAATCTTAGTTATTTCACTTACTATCAATCCACTTTGTGCTCCTACACCAAAATATGTGAGAGTGTGTAATTTATGAATAACACAAATATATTTCTCACAATTCTGGAGGCTGGGAAATCCAAGATCAAGGTGCTGGCATTTGGTCTGCTGAGGGCCTTTTTTGCTGTGTCCTCCAATGGCAGAAAGCAGAAGAGCAAGCTGACTGAATTTTGCAGGCAGCCTTTTTAGAAAAGGGCATACTCCCATTAACAAGAGAACCAGCCTTCTTGTCCAAATCATCTTATGAAGGCCCAACTGCTTAACACTATCACAGTTACAACACCTGAATTTTGGAAGGGACACATTCAAACTACAGCAGTTACTTTGGGCGAGATACTTAACATCTCTGCACCTCAGTTTGCTCATTTTGAAGGTAAGATTACAATAGTACTTACTTCATAAGGATGTAACAAGAATTAAGTGAATCAACATATGCAAAGTGCTTAGAACAGGGCCTACCATACATCACATGCTATAGTGTTCACTATTATTATATGCTGTTGTATATACTACCTCAATCTTACCAACCATCATCTGAGATAGACACTACCGGCCCCATTTGCAGATATAAAAGCAAAGGACTAACTAAGCTTTTAAGTGGCAGATATATTATTGTTTTTGAGAGAGAGAGAGAAACAGACAGACAGGGTCTCACTCTATTGCCCAGGTTGGAGTGCAGTGGTATGATCACAGCTCACGGCAGCCTTGACCTGCCCAGGCTTAGGTGATCCTCCCACCTCAGTCTCTCAAGTAGCTAGGACTACATGCATGTGCCACCATACTCAGATAATTTTTGCATTTTTCGTAGAGACAGTGTTTTGCCATGTTGCCCAGGCTAGTCTCAAACTCCTGGATTCAAACAATCTGCCTACCTCAGCCTTCCAAAATGCTAGAATTATAATCCTGAGCCAGGGCACTTGGCAGATGTATTATAGAAACAATTTCTGACTATTTCCAAAGCTTTTTCTCTTTTCCCTTTTCCAGAAGGTCTCTTCTTTGAGCATCCATTTACTTAAATTCCATTTATTAAGACTATGCTAGATGTATGGTATTCTCCATAGTCCTGCAAAAAAATTAAAAAGATGAGCAAGACATGATGTCTATCTTCAAGGGAAATAAACTTAACACTAGAGGAATATGTAGACATAACCAATTTTAGTATGAGAAAAACATTGTAAGTAATGCAATAGAATTTCACAGTTCTATGAATGGAAGTTAGAAGAAAGATTATGGCTAAGGACATGAGAGGCTTCATGAAAAAAGTAGTTTTCAACTGGCTTTTTAAAACTTATGGGTAGAAATGACAGGCCACATCAGGACTGGGGAGTGAAAGGGAAGAAACATCAGATGAAAATAATAGTGTGAGAAATATTAGAGAAGCAAACAACACTTAGACATATGCACACACCTCCACTCTATGTTCAAGGAGAGTGAGAGTAGTTAGTTCGCTGTTATGAATGGAAGCTTGGAAAGGTCGTGCATGGCCACTTTTGGGAGGGCTCTAAAAGTGATGCTAAAACATAAAACTTCACTTTGTAAGTAATAGGGAGTTAGTCTAGGTTTCTGAAAAGGCTTAAGAGAAGGAGGATGTGGAGGTAGTCACATGGCCAGAGCTATATATTAGAATATGGAAGGTAACTTAGTAGCGGGAAAATGAGGGAAAGCCAGGAAGTAGGGCCACAAAAAATAATTCAAGGAAAAAGCAATATCCTGAATAAGGAAAACAATGAGAAATATAAGAGGAAAATAACGCTAAAAGAGACATAAAAAGCAGAAATTTGCAAATGACTAGAAGTAGAACGAAGAAAGCTAAACAGGATACCAATATATACAGGTGTTTTCTAAGTGCCTGGAAATATACTACATTATCTTATAAAATTCTCACAACATGCTTCCAAGATAAGAAGAATCTGATATTGACAGAAAGGAATATAGAAGGCTGAGTTTGAATATTGACTCTGGCATATACTGCATGAAATTAAAAGAATTACATAGTCTCCTGAAACTCAATTTCCTTAGATAAAATATGTAGATGACAATATCTACCTCATAGTGGTGTTATGAAAATTAATTGAGATGTTTATAATTTTCTGGAAAAGACCTACCATGTATTTTTTTCTCATTAAATGATAGCAATAATGATGAGAGAAAAATTTTACTGAACAAGAATTGGTAAATTAACCAATATTACATCGCTGGTAAGAATCAAAGGCAAAATTGAACCTCACTTACTTATAATTCCAAAGTCCATCTTTATTCTAACATTCCACGTTTTACCTTTCAATGTAGGGAAACAACTGTAATGTCTTGGGAATAAAGAACTAGAATCAAAATAACCGATAGGAAAACGGGATTATAGGAGTCCTCCACTGAGTCCAAAATTAGCATTGAATTAGAGGATAGTTTGATCTTTTGATTCCATCATGGCGGACAGGAGGCAAGACTAGGTTGCAGCTCTGACTCAGATGAACAGAGCAGCGTATGGAGGCTTACATCATGGATTTTAACTCCAGAATTACTGACTGTAGGAATAAATCAGGAAACCTGAGAGGACCCACAGACCCTCTGAAGGAAGTGGATTGCCCCTGCAGGACCCGAGAGGCACCCCAAATATTGTGCTGGCATCCACAGCTGAGAGACCCATAAATGGCTCACATCACAGGACTCTGTGCAGGCGACCCTCAGTACCATCCCAGAGCCTAGAAGACTTGCTGGGTGGCTAGACCCAAAAGAGAGATAACAACAACAACAGCTCAGTTCTCAGGAAGCCACATCCATAGGAAAAGGGGGAGAGCACCACATCAATGAAACACCCCAGCAGAGTAAACAGACAACCCACAGAGTGGGAGAAAATCTTCATAATCTATACGTCTGACAAAAGACTAATATCCAGCATCTACAATAAATTCAAACAAATCAGCAAGAAAAAGCAAACAGCCCCATAAAAAAGTGGGCTAAGGACATGAATAGACAATTCTCAAAGGAAGAGATAGAAATGGCCAACAAACTTATGAATAAATGCTCATCACTAATGATCAGGGAAATGCAAATAAAAACTGCAATACAGTCCCACCTTACTCCTGCAAGAATGGCCACAATAAAAAAACAGTAGATGTTGGCATGGAGGCAGTGATCAGGGAACACTTCTATACTGCTGGTGGGAATGTAAACTAGTACAACCACTATGGAACAGAGTGTGGAGATTCCTTAAAGAACTAAAAGTAGAACTATCATCTGATCCAGCAGTCCCACAACCAGGTATCTACCCAGAGAAAACGAAGTTATTAAACAAAAAAGATACTTGCACAAACATGTTTATAGCAGCACAGTTCACAATTGCAAAATCATGGAACCAACCCAAATGCCCATCAGTCAACAAGTGGATAAAGAAACTGTCATATATATATGTATGTATATATGTATATCTTCACCATCTATGCATCTGACAAAGGACTAATATCCAGAATCTACAATGAACTCAAACAAATTAGCAAGAAAAAAACCAAACAATCCCATCAAAAAACGGGCTAAAGATATGAATAGACAATTCTCAAAAGAAGATATACAAATGGCTGAAAAATATATGAAACAATGCTCAACATCACTAAGGATCAGGGAAATACAAATCAAAACCACAATGCGATACCACCTTATTCCCGCAATAATGGCTATAATCACAAAATCAAAAAATAATAGATGTTGGCATGGATGCAGTGAAAAGGGAACATTTCTACACTGCTGGTGGAAATGTAAACTAGTGCAACCACTATGGAAAACAGTGTGGAGATTCCTTAAAGAACTAAAAGCGGAACCACCATTTGATCCAGCAATCCCACTACTTGGTGTCTACCCAGAGGAAAAGAAGTCTTTATAGGAACAATAAAATACTTGCCCACACATGTTTATAGCAGCACAATTCGCAATTGCAAAAACATAGAACCCATCCAAATGCCCATCAATCAATGAGTCTCTAAAGAAACTGTGGGGTGTGTGTGTGTGTGTGTGTGTGTGTGTATATATATATATATGATCATTATTGCAATTATCATTTTGATCCTATCTATTCTAAATGTCTGTACTCCTGTTTTTAAGGCATATTATATATGTATGTGTGTGTATATATATGTATGTATGTGTGTGTGTATATATATATGATGGAATATATATATATATATGATGGAATACTACTCAGCCATAAAAAGGAATGAATTAACAACATTCACAGGGATCTGGATGAGATTGAAGACTATTATTCTAAGTGAATTAACAAGAATGTAAAACAAGACATCTTATGTTCTCACGGATATTGGGAACTAAGCTGTGAGAACTCGAAGGCATAAGAATGATACAATAGACTTTGGGGACTTGGGGGGAAGAGTGGGAGGGGGCGAGAGACAAAAAAAGACTACAAATATGGTGCAGTGTATACTGTTCTGATGATGGGTGCACCAAAATCTCTCAAATCACCACTGAAGAACTTACTCATGCAACCAAACACTACCTGTACCCCAACAACCTATGGAAAAAAAAGAATTACAGGATAGTTTGTTCTAAATCTGAGCCTAAACATTATTTACTAGACTCTTTATAAATTATAAAATATTCCATATTTAAAAATTATAATTCAAATACTATATTTGAAAATTAGGATTCACTGCTTAATATGTAACTTACCCATGAAAGGTTCATGAAACATAGAGCCCTTTGGGGAAATCTTTTTAATTGACAATATCCATTTATTACAGGTGGCCTTGTTGTTCAACCCCATTAGCTGAATGAGGTTATGTGGAAATATTTGACAACATTTTTAACTTTTTATCCCAAGGCATTATCAAAGTGTTATCAAAATATTAAAGCTGGTACTCACAGTATATGGCAATACTTGGGAAAGGAACAACCGTCCCTTACTGGCTAACATGGCATCTAAAATTTTCTTTATTGTAGATATGCAATATTTGATCAGATTAATTTTAAATTTTCTAATTCCTTAAACAGCAAATCTTAAAAATGGATTTTCTTGCTCACAATGGTGGACATGTAAAAATGTCAGAATCATTGATCAAACAGCCATAATTACAGACGAGTATAACTTTTCCTTTAAGTCTAAATAATTTCAGGTTGAGTAATTAATGTTTGGATAATAGAAAACCCCCTAACCACTCAGACACCAGAAAGTAAGGGCAACCATAGTTTTAGAAAATTCTGATTAAAAGGCATAATTTTTCTGCTTCACCTTATTTGGCCTCATTTCCATCCTAATGCTCAAAAATCCAAACCGAAGCAAAAGTATAGCTACTTGGAGTCACAAATTAGGCTTTTTCTCAACAGCGTACTAAAGATTGCTATGTAGCAGAAAGGGTTCTACAAGTAACTTACCATATGTTCTGCACTGTCACAGCCCACAGCCGAGCTTTCTTCCTCCATGTGAGCACTAGGAATGAGGAAGATGTGTGTTTATCTTCAAGTGGAAAATTATTACCTCTTATCAGATAAAGCAAAACACCAAATAAGCATAAAAACAAAAAATATTCATCTCCCACAAATATATCATCCAATTGATAAATCTGCCATCAGTGGATGAGAAAGTACAACAAATGATTAAGAACCAACCCAGGAGGATGGTTTAATTAAGAATAATTAAGGCATATGTATATCAAAACATCACGTTGTATGTTATAAATACATACAATTTTAATCTATCAATTTCAAAATACAATTTTTGAAAAAGGAATTAAGACCTTTTTTTTCATACAGAGATGGTGTTGATGATGTTCTATCAGAAGTGCTACTCACACGTGGATTTTATGTCAACCCAGTCCCACTCTCTAGTCTCCGGTTCCCACTGAGATCCACAGTACATATTTATAGGATGACAGGCCTGAGTCACAACCAGAGTCTCCAATTTCAGAAAAAGAAAAGAAAAGAAAAATGCCACGGCCAACATCAGTAACTAGCTTGTTGGATATGGAGCAAGGGAAGAAGCATCTTCTATTAGGAGAGAGAGAAACCAATTCTGAGGTCAAGAATAGCCACACAGAGGAAAAACAATCATTAAAGGAGATTTCTTAAAGTTCAAGTCAAGACAGAAAATGTTTTTGACAGAAATATGTTCCCATTTTTAAATCTGTAAAATTGTCTCCCATTTATAAGTTACATATTTTGGTAATGAAGCACCATACCTATTCCCAAACAAGATGAAGAATTCATTTTCATTCTGACTACATTTTCCTGAAACCAAATATTTCTGTACAGAATATAAATGAAAAAAATTAGTGGGGTAGTCTTTACACAAAATATTGCTTAATTATTATGTACTCATAGCCTTCTGCTTCTCACGTATTTCAACTATATAGTAGTACACTTTGTTTCAGAACCAGGTTTTTGTCAACAACACAAATGACCAGTCTCAAAAAGACCTGACACAGATGTTAGGATGCCCTACCAGGGCAGACAGGACAGAGGAGAGGCTGTTAGGAAAAACTAGTAACAAACTAAAGGAAGAATAGTGGCGGGGGTGGGGCGGGGAGTGGGGGATGGGAAGTTGAGGTAGACAGGTGTCAAGTATTCAAGATGTCCAGAAGTAGGTGACAGGGAGATAGCCCTGCAGTTGAATAGAGTTTATTATCAGGTGACTGATGGCAGACAATAAGCAGAGATCAAATCAATCAGACAGACAGCTGGAGAACCAGGAACAAACCCAGAAGCAGAGCTGACTCAAGGCTGTCTATGAACTCTGGACCCAGATAGGCTAACATTTCCACCAATACTGCAAACTTTTCCAAAAGCTAAGAGTGGGAATCAACATGATATCAGAATAAGGAGTTTCTAAATATCCAGATTGAAAAATGTGTCATCAAGGAACCAGAAGAATATTGTGTTTGAGAGAATGACACAATAAACTCTAGCTAGTCTGCATTCACATATAAAATTCCTATCAATCTGAAACTTCATCAAACCAGAAAAAGCAGTACCAAATATTACTTGGAAGCAAAAGCATCAAAATATAAGTGGTATTATTAAATAGCCAAGATATTTATTTTTCTATCAAGAGTAATAATATATTAATTCAGGAGGTAGATTTAGCATTTCTATAGTTTGAGAGTTAAGTTTGGTTGAGAAATAAGTGACTATTTCATAATTTTCTCAGACAGTAGGAAAATAGTTTTAACAAGCTAAACGGGTATAGGGAAATGGAATATCAACAAAGATGCATGACCCAGATAAGCTTCCTCTTTCAGCAAATAAGTAAATAGTTAGTAGGTAAGACCTTCATTTATTGCAAATATCAACACCATCTAGTTACAGTGTATTACATCCTCCCTCTGACAGAGACCAAAATAAAGAACTCTGTTGGACTGAAGTAATCAAAAATATATAGTGACAACCAAACTGGCTCTATATTTCATTGAAGGGTTGTGTTTCTAGTGGCTGTGGGCTGAGTTAAGGATTCACTACCAACCCCCCAGAGACTTTTCCAGTCACCTTAAACTCATCAAATGTTTCTTGGAAAAGTCTTAATAGTTGCACATAGTACAGACATGACTGTCTTATCCTGAGTTTTGCTAAAAGCAACGTTTAAAACAAATGCTAATATGTGAGAAGTTATTTTGAGAATGTGATTTGAGGGAGCAGAAATGCGTGGCAGATAAATGAACTAGGAAGGGAGGGAAGCCAATACAAAGTTGACTTACTGAGTTGGGTCATTTGGTCCTGAAGGGCCTTTTGAGGAGCCTTATGAAATGTGTGTTCAAACCATCTGTGCAGGGTAAGAAAGGAGAAGCATTTGTCTACGGGCTCCTCTTCCTGATTGGCCCAGGCCCCCCAGCTTGTGATTTGTACATGTTTCAGTACCAGGAAATTTACTGCAGGTGTCCTATACAGCATCCTAGAAGCCCCAAACAGAAAGCAAGAGAGCAAGGTGCTTCTTGGTGAGCTGTGTGAAGCTAGAGAAGTCTGCCTGACATTGGTTGCTACAATAACTGAAGAGGTAAGAGTGAGATAATGGGAAATGGTGCACATGAGGTGTCTAATACAATATCTAAAGGATAATCTCTAAGCAGAAAATAGTTTCAGGAAACTTAGATGCAGGTACATATTTGCTCAAATAAGAGAAGAAAAGGAAAAGTCTATACTAGGTTATAAGTAAGATTTAACTGGAAGTATAGGCCCATATTTTTCCTTTAGGCTCACCAACTGCTCATCTTCAACCAGCAGCAGCAAGACAGACTTACTAGAATCAGGCCCTCAACAGCCAGAGGAATGAGTGTAGGACCAATGAGTTTTTATTCAAATCAAGTGGCAGTGATGTGTAGTGTATGACTTTGGCAGTCCTGGTAACGCTTAATATTGAAGACATCACCCCACATCATTTGAAACAACAACAAAAAAATATACCTACTTACCACGATAAAATATATGTATAATATTTTAAGAGTTGAGTGGAATTGCATTTGACTATATAGTGCTGTTACACTTTTTATATCAATTTAAATTTTCATTTTGATTCTACAAGATTTAAAAATTTTAAGCTTTTTTTTCTAATTGCAAGTACATGCATAGGGTCTAGGACTGGTAACCTTTTTGTTTTACTATTAGCTTTGTTTTGTTTTTCTAAGTGACATATTTTGTAATCGACAATAAGGTATTTTAATTTAATATGAGGAAGGGATTTAATGGATAAACTAGGACTCTGAGAAACTTAAAGTACTGTAATGTATTTATCGGATAAAAAAAGCACTCTGAGAAATTTACTTGGTCAAGGCACAGTAAACAGATCAGATGCTATGAGTGAAGAAATTGCTTGAAAAGAATTGGTTACACTCAGAGTTGAGTATTTATTCATTCAACACACAATAAATATCCAGTCTGTGTTAATACTGTGCTTGAAATTAGTAATGTAGCAATGAATACAAAAGACATGGTCTTTTTATCACAAATTTTTCAATGTAGCCACCCAGATACCCAGAAATATTTAATTTATTACTTAATTGCATCCAATATTCCTTGTTAAGATTACTGTTATCTCCAGAGTTCTTACTCATCTGATGAAATAGCACTTACTAACTTCAACAAACAGTGGGATTAGCACTTAAAATGTGAAGAGCATGAAGCTTTCGTACTTCTTATCAATATTGTGAAAAACTATGTCCATTATATGCATAATCAGTGAAGTGTATCACCAGACTAGGGTTTGATCCTAGTTCAGGAGCATTTACCTGGTAGGATGTTAGAAAGTTACCTAGCCATCTTGAATTTTCCTTTCTTCATCTGTAAAGTAGGTGTAATAATAATACCTATTCAGGTAATTGTTTGTAAGGACACCTAACATAATGTAAATGAAGGGCTTTGTGTATTGGCATAAGTACTCAGTGTGTAGTTGCTGCTGCTGTTGTTTCTATTTCTACAGATGAAGATGATTCAGTAGGTTCCAAGAAAGGTGAAATACAAAAGATGGCTTAAAGGGCATTTGAAACTATCCAACTGAATGAAGCTTTTATAGAATTATCACAGAAACTCACAATTCTCTCCTTCTTGGATGTCATGGCACTTCAAGTAGAAGAGGAATGTTATTAATTTTAACCATTCAAAAGCCAAGCAGTGATAAGGCCACTTTGTCAATCTCTTTTAAGAAAATAAAGCAAAATATTTGCACAAAATTCGTTATTACAATGTTATTTAGAATATTGAAGGGTTGCAAGCAACCAAGATATCCAACAACAGGTCATATTTAGGCAAATTATGCCATATCTATTTGTTAGATAATCTAATTTGGTACTTTAAAAATTCTAAGTTTTAATGTGGAAAAATGTCTGAAGTAGTATCAAGGGAAAATGAATATGTAATGTTATGATCACCACTATGTAAAAGTACAGAAGAAGATAAACCTCAGAAGGGTCCATATCCAGATGATACCGGATGTGTTAGAGCGATGTTACAATATAACTTTTTCCTTGTTTTCTGCCATTCTCTAGTGTCTCTCTGTTATTTCTGTACTTAAGACAATAAAATCAAAACTTACAAAAAAAACATAGCACCTGCACGTCCTCATCCTGACATTAAAGCTCAGCAGCCTACAAGAGGGCTGAAGAACCTTCTGAATATTTGAGAAACTAAAGAGGATGGTAATTATCTCCAGCATCACTTTATCATAGTTATTGTGACTTCACTGTGTGGATTATACTAATGCCAATAAGTAGACTGGGCTGGGAAAAAAAAAGGTTAACTATACAATGAACAGATGTACTCAGTCTCCAGTAAGATTTCCATGCACACTGAATCCTTATTAGCAGAAGTGCAACTGATTTTCCAGTACTCTGAAGATTAATTTGACTCCAGTTCACATTTTATTAATTATTAATTGACTGATAATATTCCTGCCAAATTTGTGTAATGAAATTCTACCTCAAAGAGAAAAGTAGAGATCTCTGAACTGGTCTCTTTCTACTCTGTTGGGAATTTATTTTTTCTCTGAGTTAAGTAGGGTGGCAAGAAGAGGATGAAGGAAGCAAGCTCAGAGCAATTTGGAGCTGAAGGTGCCCAGCTGAGCAGATTTGAAAACCAAATGCATTTGTTAATTCCCAAAGTGATTTTAAGAACAGGATCTTGGAAGGACTGCCAAATAAAGTTAATACTTTAAAATGATAATGCAAATTTTAAAATCACAATGGAGAGCTGTAAGTTCAAAGAGAACATTTTAATATCACATGTATCTTAACTTGAAGCTCAACAGTTCACCTATGGATGGCTTCTCCCATCATTTCTTAGTTCAGATCAACGGGTATGTTTGTGTGCCAAGGAGTGGGGAGGAACATGGAAAGGGAGAGACAGGGAGAGACAAAGGGTAGAGAGAGAGAAGAAAAAGAGGAGAAGAAAGATTGAGATAATCCATAGTTAATATCCTAAAAAATGAAGTTTTCATCTTTGTGTGTGTGTGTGCATATGAATCAATATGTAAACTTATCAAAAGATTAATTCTAAATACCAGTAATTTGTAATAAACAAAAATTACAAGAAAGTAATAATTAATTTCTGTGTTTGATGAATGAAGGCAACAGGAAAACACAAATATGAAATTGTTCTGTAGCTATAATTAAGAATAGATTACTGCATATTTGCTGTCCTTTGCAGATATAAAATTCTTAAAAGTAAAAATAAGTTCTAAAGGGCAGTAGGATACTACAGACAATATGAATTCTTAGTGCTCATGAAAAATTACCTATTCAGTTAGCCAAAAAAAATATGTATTAAGTTCCTTCATGCCAAGTATGCTGTTGATGTCAAGAATTTCTGTCCTTACAGATATGGTTCCTACCCTCCTAGAGCTTTCAGTCTGGTGGGAGACAGATATTATATATACATTTAAAAGATCACTTCAAGCTACAATGGGTGGATGGAGAAACACACAGAAATATAAAATACATAACACGTGGATTTTTCATCACCTGGTGCATCAGAGAAGGATTATCTGAGTCTGTTTGATTTGAGATATGAAAGACTAGCAGAAGTCAACGAGGCAAAGAAAGAGAAAAAAAACATGGAGATGGTAGACGCAGAGATTCTATGCTTGGATGGAACTCAGCTGTAAAAAATGCCTAATCAAAGTAGGTGACATGAGAGTTGAGTTTGTGTTAAAATGAGCTGTTTTTAAGGAAAAAATAAAACATAGCTTATTTCTTCCTGTCTTGATATAAGGAAAGGAAGGCCAAGATTGTTCATCCATAGGGGTAAGTAGTCATTTTATCTCCACCTCCTTTCCCCTTCCTAACTCCCCGCTATTCCACCCCTCTTCTCATCCCCTACCCTCCAACATTCACCCAAGCAGGTTATTTACGTGGCATTAGACTGTCCTGTTCCAGAAAAGGAGAGGAGGAGGGAAATTCTTGCCATGAAGAGGCAGATGCAGTCTGATCCAATCCAGGAAGGCAGGCATACCCGAGCCTAAAAGAAGGGATGAGGTTAAAGGTAGAGCTGGGGGGTGGGAAGGGGTACACTGTGTAGTAGAATCCCAGGTCTCAATCGTTCAGAGTAGGGTGCCTATGGAAGGTGGACTATATGAACTTTGAGCTGGAGAACCAAAGTCAGAGTTCCTGTAGGTGTGGCCAAGCATGAATGCTATAGGGTTGGGAGCAGACAGTGAGGGCTGCCCATGCAGCCCTGAGGACGGTCTTCACTACATCATGCCCAGCACTGCAGTAAAAGCTTTATTGGAGTCATCTTAATTGATACTTACAAGTACCAGTAAATTAAAGACTATTTTAAGAAATAAGTAATTTGTTTGATAACCCATAGCTTGTAAAGTCAGTATTTGTGCTCTGGACATCTGACTCTGGCTTTCCTAACCTAACTCCACTGAGACTGAATTTCCCATACCCAAAGTTGCTGGGTCTTGAGGCAGAGTCAATTTGTTCACAGAAATAAAGGTGTTCTGGCTGGGTGCGGTGGCTCACGCCTGTAATCCCAGCACTCTGGGAGGCCGAGGTGGGCGTATCACAAGGTCAGGAGATCAAGACCATCCTGGCTAACACGGTGAAACCCCGTCTTTACTAAAAACATACAAAAAATTGGCTGGGTGTGGTGGTGGGCGCCTGTAGTCCCAGCTACTCGGGAGGCTGAGGCAGGAGAATGGCGTGAACCTGGGAGGGGAGCTTGCAGTGAGCCAAGATCATGCCACGGCAGTCCAGCCTGGGTGACAGAGTGAGACTCCACTTCAAAAAAAAAAAAAATTAAAAAATTAAATTAAATTAAAAATAAAAATAAATAAATAAAGGTGTTCTTATACTCAAGTGTTGTGGCAAAGAATCCACACCAGCTTCATTTGCAGAGCTCATTCTGTAGAATGAATAGGAAAGCGACAAGGGTACATGTAGAAAAATCAGAACACAACTAAAAGTCCAGGAGAGATCAGTAGCTTGGTCCAAACTTAGTAAGCCTAAGGAAATTAATTCTGCAGCCCAAGTGATACGGTCAGATTTTGGAAACATTAAGGGAGGAAAATCATAAAATATGGGTGATGGTTGGTTATAGGGTGTCAAGGAGAAGCAAGTGTCAGAGATGATATCCATCTTTCTGGCTTTCTCTACTTCAAATTTCCTTTGGTATTAAGATGTATGCTCTGGGACTTAAAGGAAGTGTCTGGGCAGGAGATACCAATTTGGAAGCCAATCATAGAGTGATGGATTCTACTTCATACTTTAAAGGTTCTTCCCAACTATAAAAATGTAATACAGCAATTTTTATAAAAATATCATTGCAAAAAACCTTCTGATGAAAGTAACAAAATAACAGATAATATAGTTCTAAACCTAATTTTCAGGCAAGAGTATGGAAATATCTTCTTTTATACTAGAAATATCTATGTATTTTTCAATGCCAAGATTGGAAGTGGAACTGAATGACTCATCACCAAAGTGGGCCAGTTGTCTGCAAACTGATGGGAAAATATCAGTATGGTCATGTACCCAGATATAGTCAGCATCAGAAATCATTTTAACTGTATGAGTCTTATATTATTTTCTTAAAAGCAAAAAAGACCTATCTTCTGATATGCCTCTTAAGATAGGATACTTCCTGCGATTGGCAGAACTAAATTATTTATCATATTAATGCTCTTCCAAAATAATTTATCCAGCAATCAATGCTGTCTACCAATATTAAGAACAGACTGTCACCTCCCTGATAGAATATCCAGAAACTCAGAAGATTCTCTGCCACATTACCACTATTTCATGTGATCTCTCTTTCTCCTTAATTTTACCAATGAGTTTTTAGAAAGAAGTTTGTTACTCACTGCCTCTATATTTTGATTTTACACTCTGAACTATTTTAAATGGAGTTCACCTAACCCAGACACCCAGCATGAAAACCAGCATGAGTTTTTAAATGAGTTTTAAATGAAAGTTTTTAAAAGAGTTTTAAATGAAAAATCCAGCATGAGTTTTTAAAGGAGTAAGAGTTTTTGTGATAAGTAAATAAATAAATAAATACAGGAGACTGAGAAAAGGATCAAAGACATGGATAGTCATATGATAATCATCTGTCAACTTTCCAAATCAGAAATCAAGGTAAAGGAGTAGTTCCATGAAATTCTTCCAGATCAAGTAGCTGTGTTTTGCATATCATAGCTAATTAGCAGATCCACTACTCACTCCTAGTACAAATTGTTCAGAGATACCTATTTTACTTGAATACTACAGAGGCAAACACATTATTCAAAACACTTTAAAAACACACATTATGGTGTACATCTGGGGACTGGAAGATATGTGTTACTCATGACCCCATCTCTGCCCAAATACAGAGTAGCTATTACTAATCAATTCCTGCACCTTTTCCCTCAGATACTGGATATAGATTAAATATCCTGAGCACAGCACTGTAGACAGCTGCCACTCACCGATCAGATATGGAATGTGTGAGGAAACGCTTGCCGTCTCTGGAAATGTGGAAAACCACTGAAGATGTTTGCTCTAAACTACATACTGCCACTTAACAGTAGGATATTTTTTGATAAGTTACACAACTTTCTGAGGTTTTTCCTGCCTCATAAGATTGTTGTGAGAAATAAATTAAATAATCTTTGTGAAAATGTTTTGGAAACAGTTTAAAGTGTGGTATAAAATTATTTCTTGTTATCACTTTCATCTAAAGCTATACAACAAAGGGGTATATAAGGCAGTCAAATTTAAATAACTTAACCAATATTTTATTTAATGTACCTGGGATACATCCTTTTTATTTGAAAATACATATTCTAAAATGTAGTTCCACCTGAGATGTCAGAGTTTCTGAGAGCCATCTGGGGGCTTGATGTGTTATGAAGATTCCTTTCACACTGTTTTTTTTTTTTTTCATATTTCCATTTATGTGATTGACCATGTGTGCATTTAAGTAAACAAATCTTTTCGCAAGTGTGTTCTTGATTGGTGTATGCGAGCTCAGAAGGAAAAGGTACTGAGTAAATAGGCATCTTAGCTTCTGCAATGAACATACAGGAAGGAATCAAGAAGAAAAATCTCTGCTTTGAAGAGATAAAGAAAGCCTATAATCAGAGTTATCCAGGCAAAGGCATTACCTATGGGAGGCTGCTCTACTTTGTACTCACGTAGCACCTTTCATCCAGAAAGCTCAAATCACATACTATTTATTAAGCCCCTTCATGTACACAAACCTCATTGATCCTCTCGGCAGGGTTATAAAAGCACATTATGGACCCCACTATGTGGATATGAAAACTAAGGCACTTGGAAGTGAAGTGCCTCATCAGAATGCACAAATGTAAACAAATGAAAAAAGTTAAGAATATCAGAATAATTATGGGTGTCATTGACTTTCTTGAGTGTGAGCCCTGATTTTTAGCTATTTATTTCCATTAAACTGCAAATACTTGCTGGAGCACCAAACATGCAACAGAGAATCTCTGTGGGTAAGGGATACCTTTTATAAAAACAATCTATTACCTAAAATACTCCTTCCCCTTCTTTTCATCCAACTGAGAGCACATAAAATGCCTATAACTCTCATTCAGGGAGAAAAGTCTTCCAGACCCTTCACAAAAATCCCAAATTTACATTTATTTGTTTATTTGAGCATGGAGGTAAAACAAGGACAAATGTCCAAAAAACACACTCTAGTCAAATCTCAATTCACTCTTCTGGCATAATATGATTAAAAACCCAGTGGGTGCATTAGATCAAAACACAAACCAAGCAAGCACTGTCGTTGCTATATGTCAAACCTTTCCCACCTCAGAACTCTGCTTCTGTTGTTTTCTAAAACATTTCTGACACCTTCAATCAAATTGATATAGTTATTCTTCTTTCACAGCAAACAAGATCTATAACACTACATACTCCTATTCTTAAGCAAGAAAGGAGAGAAAAACATGTCTTCCTTCCTCTGGAAACTGATAACAGAAGATAAATATAACCCCCCTCAGTAATTCTTATTTCTCTTGGTCAAAGGCTAAAGGTCTCAGAGCTGCAAGCTGGATGATAATAAACTTTTGAGAAGAAAAGGGAATTCAAAATTAAGGTTATTTCATCCCAACACTGTTGACTTGAAGAAAAATTCATGTTTTCCCCCCATTTAGACTCTTATTGTGATCAATAACCTGAATGACAAATTCCTGAGCTAATTGTCTGTTCCTTGCCCTTTAAAATCAGGGTGTACTAGTGTTTCTCATAAACATTTAATAAATTATTCTTTTTTTTCTCTTTCTACATACATGATTTATAAAATAAACAACAAAAAAGCACATTTATAAAACAGACCACAAAGCCTGTTGATCCACACCAGGCCATTTTTCTTGTGATACCATTTCCAATTCTGCTGAAATGCTTTTTGACAAGATTTATAAAGTCTTCATAAATAATATATATGCAAAATAAAATTAAATAACAACAACAACAAAAACCCTGAAGTGCTTTTGTCACTCATTTCTGGGTGGTACTTGTCTCTTTTTTTATATATAAACATACCAACAAACACACACAATGAAAACAGCTCATATCCCAGAGAGCAGCCTCCACCATATGAAAAATAACACTACAATCACACACACACACACACGCACCCCTGGAAAAAAATACAAGTTAAAAAAATACATAAAGTACATCTTTGGAACAAAATCTACTTATGTGAAAATGCTTTTCAAATTAAATTAATGTATTTTAACAATAAGATGGGATGTTTGGCTTTAAGAATGTTGCTTCCAGAAATTAATAAAAGCCAGAGCATTTATTTTGGATTAGAAGATTCACCTGAATGAGCAAATATAACTAGAGCAAACAGCTCTTTCCACTCAAATTTCAAATCTTAATTTTATAGACATAGCTAAAAGAAAGGCAAAAATTGAAGGAAAAAAACTAAACTCAATCTATTTCTAGCAACTCCTGTGGGTTGCTTTATTTCTTCACCTAGATTTATCCATTCTTACTTGTTTCTACCTAGTTATGACTCAGCACCCTGTACTCTCCATAACTTAGCACCAAGGGAGTTAAAAGTTTAGTTCTTTAAATGTCAAAACTATAAATTATGTGCTTTGGCGTGAATATGTTTTTGTACACTTGCACAGCCTTCTGTTTGGGAGACAGGTACACAGGTCAAGATTGGAGATCATAGGTTATTATCCATCTGGATGTAGCAGGACTACTTAGAAATACGCAAGTAAAGCCACCCATGGTCAAATGAAAATTATGTGATGGATAAACCAAGGTCTCCTTAACCCTCTAGGATTATAAGGATAAAGCTTGCACATACATAAATGTTAAAACATTTCCCCACTTTAGGAAAAAACAATGGAAATCACATGGCTTGAGTTTCTTTAAAAAGAGAAAAAAAGTGAAGATATGTCAAGCCCTGTAGTCCAATTTCAGGGTATCAAGTCAATCTGTGTGAAAAGGACGTATTCAGGACAGTGATCTCTTTGTGAATTACTGAAAACTTTTATTCTTTTCACTGTCTCCATTACCTTTTAATCCTGAATGCTTATTACCCACCCTATACAAAGGGTAAAATCCTATTTTCTCTATTGTTACAAGTTTTTAAATAAAATATTACATTAGTGAAGAGAATGGAATGAAGACACAAAAATTAAACTTTAGAGTTGCACAGGAATTTATTTTATTTGGTGTATGTATTATTTGCTGGTACATTTTTTTCTTTAAAATTGTTTAGTTTTCTACTAAATACCTATGCATCCATTATCAGACTTTCAACACCTGAATTCAATCTCACTCTCAGCTGTGGAACTTGCTTTCTATTTTATTGAAGGAATTATGGCAATTTAAAAAGACCTTCCACACGCTTTCACCACTGTGTTTCAAACATACATATACTTGGACCTTTACCTGTTTTTCTTTACTTCCTGTTTTTACATGAACTGTCTACACATAACTTCTCTTCTGATGCACTAGATACCACTCCCTCTCTGCTATTCAAAAATATTGTACCAGCAATGGTTTCTCCCCAGATCATGTATTTACCCTCTCTAGTAGAGCGTTCCAATTAACACACGTAAAGAAAACCCTCTGTTCCGTCTCTATCAGTCAGGATTCTCCACAGAAAGAGAACCAAAGGGGAGAGAGAGAGAGATACATACATACATAGATACATAGATAGACAGACAGAAGAATTGGCTCACACAGTTATGGAGGCTGAGAAGTCCCGTCTTCAGCCAGCAAACTGGAGACCTAGGAAAACTGATGACTGATGATACAGTTCAGTCTGAGACTGAAGGCCTGAGAAGCAGAACCAACGCGTATGCTCTGGCTCAACTCCTAAGGCAGAAAAAGACCATGTTCCAGCTCAAAGATAGTCAGTCAGGCAGAGAGAAAACAAATTTTCTATTACTTAGCCTTTTTGTTCTATTTAGGCCTTCAACAGATTGAATGAGGCCCACACACATCAGGGAGGGCAATCTGCTTTTCTCAGTCCACCAATTCCTATGTTAATTTCATCCAGAAACACCCTCACAGACACACCCAGAATAATGTTGAAACAAGTATCTGGGCACCCCATGGCCCAGTCAGGTGGACACATAAAATTAACTATCATGGTGTCCCATCTGAAATAAAATAAAATAAACTCACCCGTGACCTCCGCATCCCCTGCAACTACTTTTACATTTCACTCTATCTTTTATAGCAACATTTCTGTAAAGATTTGTGGATCTCTTCCATGTCCAATCTTTCTCCTATTCTCCTCTAAAGCCCGTCCATTCAGCAGGCCAATATAAAATGCCAAACTTCCTCAAACCCCTTACTCTGTTTAATTTACCTTCGTAGAAATTATCCCTATCTGACATATTTACCAGTTTTTTGCCACTCACGCTAGAATTTAATACACATGATGGATGCTCAATGTATTCAATGAATAAATGAATAAATATTAAAAGCATATAGAGGTGCTCATGAATATATTGGAGCATATAGTTAATTTATAGCACATGGTAGGTGCTCAATGTTTTAAATGAATGAAAATAGAAACTCTTGAACAAGCGCTCATATTTTGCCTGTATGCTTACTCCTAAAATAAGCCAAAGAAGAATAGAGTGCTGCTACAGGTTCAAAAATGACAGGTATGAGACATCCCTGATTGATAGTGCTTGAAGCAGTAAAAGGTTTAAAGCTATTCCAATTCACCAAGAAATTCATGGGATCACTAGAATCCACAGAAAGCAACATTTTTTTTTTCCTCTCTGAAACTCAGGCATGGGAAAAAACATACTAAACTTGAAACAGAAGACTTATGTGGAAATTGTTTTAAACTTTATCTCCCTCTCATTTCTCCAACAATCTAACTGTTCACAACGTAATCAACCAATGATGTCATATCAAACATTGTAGAGAATATAGATGCAAACAAAGAACCTACCTCACCTTCCCATTGTTACATTCACAATTGGCAAAGGTATCTGTCCACCTGTTTCTCATCTGTCTGTTCCTAAGAACAACATGCACACGTGAGCTTTGGATCTCATTTTCTCTTGCCTTCTTAAGAACTTTACTCCTTGTTTTCTCTGCATCATCAGTTCAGTACTCTCTTTTCAATTATTTGCATCAACATACCAGCATTTTCTTATAACTCTCATCTTAAACAACATATCAAAGAAAACAAAACAATGACAATACAACAACAGTGACAATGAGAAATTTTTCATTGTGTCAATATATCACAATCTGTTTCTTCATTTTGGTGTCAATGAACATTTTTGGTCCCATTTCTAGATTTTGTTTCTTTTTTATTTATTTATTTTTAAAAATCTGCCTGATAAAATTTGGATTTCCTCTCCAAATCTCATGTTGAGATGTGGTCCACAGTGTTGGATGTGAGGCTTGGTGGAAGATATTTGGATTATGGGAGGAGATCTCTCATGGCTTGGTGCTGTCATGACAATTGTGAGTGAGTTATCATAAGATCTGGTTGTTTAAGGGTACATGGCACCTTCCCCCCCACCCGCCACTTTCTCTCTCTCTCTGCCTCCTACTTTCACTGTGTAATATATCAGGACCCCTTTGTTTTCTGCCATGATTGTAAGCTCCCTGAGACCTCACCAGAAGCCAAGCAGATGTTGGTGCCATGCTTCAATAAACCAGTGAAATCTCTCTTCTTATACTTTATCCAGCCTTAGGTGTTTCTTTATAGCATGCAAGAATGGCTTCATACAGAAAATTCGTATGGGAGAGTGTGGCATTGCTATAAAAATACCTGAAAATGTGGAAGCAACTTTGGAACAGAGTAACAGGGAGATGGTTTGAAGTATTTGAAGGACTCAGTGGAAGACAGAAAAATGAGGAAAAGTTTGAAATATTTTAGATACTAGTTAAGAGGTTGTTACTAAAGTGCTGGTAGTAGTATAGACAGTGAAGTCTAGGATGATGAAGTCTCAGATGGAAATGAGGAACTTACTGAGAACTGAAGCAAAGGTTATGCATGTTATGCCTTAGCAAAGAGTTTGGCTGCATTCTGTGCTCTAGGTATCTTTGGAAGATTGAACTTAAGAGTAATGCCTTGGGGCACCTGGTGGAACAAATTTCTAAGCAGCAAAGCATTCAAGAGGTGGCCGATTGCTTCTAACAACGTAAGCTCAGATATGGGAGCAATGAGATGACTTGAATTTGGAAGTTACATTTAAAGGAGAAGCAGAGCATAAAAGTTTAATAAATTTGCTGCCTAGCCATGTGGCAGAGAAAGAAACATCATTTTCAGGAGAGGAATACAAGCAGGCTGTGGAGAAACCACTTACTAGAGAGATGTGCATGACGAAAAATAAGCTAGGTGCTGATCACCAAGATAATGAGAAAAAGGTCTCAAAGACATTTCAGAGATTTCTGAGGCAGCCCCTTCTATCACAAGCCCAGAGGCCTAGGGGGATAAATGGTTTCATGGGCCAGGCCTGAGTGCCAAAGCCCTGTGCCACCTTGGGAGGTTACTCCTGATATCCCCACTGCTCTAGCTCCACCTGTGGCTCAAAGGGCTCTGTTCGGGCCCCTGCTCAAGAGGGTGCAAGTCATAACCCTGGGTAGTTTATATGTGGTGTTAAGACTATGAGTGCACAAAATGCAAGAGTGAAGGAGGCTTGGGAACCTCCACCTAGATTTCAGAGAATGTATGAGAAAGCCTGGGTGCTCAGACAAAAGCCTGCTGTAGTGGTGGAGCCATCACAAAGAATCTCTACTAGGGCATTACTAATGGGAAATGTGGGGTGGATACCCCACTCTCCTCCAGACTCCCAGAATGGTAGATCCAATGGCAGCTTGCACCATGCACCTGGAAAACCCACAAGCACTCAATTCCAACCCATGATAAGAGCAGCCATAGGAGATAAATCCTGCAAAGCAACAGAGACAAAACTGCTCAAGGCTTTGGGGTCCCACCCCTTGCACTGGATTCAGGACAGGTGAATGTGTGTTCTGAATTCAGTGTGTGCTGGATTTAGGACAGAAAGTCAATGGATATTATTCTGGAGTTTGAAGATTTGATGACTTCCCTACAGAGTTTCAGACTTCCATGGGGCCTATAGCCCCTTTCTTTTGTCCAGTTTCTCCCTTTTGGAATGGAAATGCTTATCCAGTGTCTGTACCCACGTTGTATCTCGGGAGTAAACAACTTGTTTTGATTTTACAGGCTCATAGGTGGAAATAAGTCATCTCCAGATGAGACTTTGTACTTGGACTTGGTCTTTGGGACTCTCAAATTCATGTTGGAATGAGTTAAGACTTTGGAGGACTATTGGGAAGGCATGGTTGTATTTTGCACTTAAAAAAGGATGAGTTTGTGTCCTTTGTAGGGACATGGATGCAGCTGGAAACCATCATTCTCAGCAAACAATCGCAAGAACAGAAAACCAAACACCGCATGTTCTCACTCATAGGTGGGAACTGAACAATGAGATCACTTGGACTCGGGAAGGGGAACATCACACACCGGGGCCTATCATGGGGAGGGGGGAGTGGGGAGGGATTGCATTGGGAGTTATACCTGATATAAATGACGAGTTGATGGGTGCTGATGAGTTGATGAGTGTAGCACACCAACATGGCACAAGTATACATATGTAACAAACCTGCATGTTATGCACATGTACCCTAGAACTTAAAAGTATAATAATAATAATAAATAAATTAAAAAAAAGAGAAGTACATGAGATGTGGTGGGCTGGAGTGAAATGATATAGTTGGGTTGTCCCCTCCAAATCTTATGTTGAGGTGGGGCCTGGTGGAAGACCTTGGTAAATTATGATGGCTAAGAGCATAGTTTCTACTGTCAGGGGGCAGATCCCTCATGTCTTGGAGCTGTCCTTGTGATAGTGAGCTCTGGTGAGATCTGATTGTTTAAGGGTGTGTGGCACATCCCAACTCTTTCTCTTGCTCCTGCTCTAGCCATGTGATATGTCAGCTGCCCCTTTGTCTTCTGCCATGATTGTAAGCCTCCTGAGGCCTCACCATAAGCCAAGTAGATGCTGGTGCTATGCTTTCTGTAGAGCCTGCAAAACCATTAGCCAATTAAACCTCTTCTCTTAAAAATTGCCCAGTCTCAGGTATTTTTTCACGGCCATGCAAGAATGACCTAACACACTGCTATAAACAGGTTATACATGTCTTCTGGTAAACATGCACAAGAGTTTTTCTAGATCAATTACTTAGCAGTGATATTCCTGAGGCCTTCGTTGTACACATCTTCAATTTTACAAGATAAAACTAAAATATTTTCCTAAGTAATTATGCCAACTTGCCTTCCATAAGCAATATGAATTGTTTTGTATTCTCACCAAAGTTTGTGATTATCTGATATTCTAACCTTGGTCAATCTGCTGAGTATCAAAGGATTCCTTATTATTTTAACTGACATTTTTATAATCATTGAGTATCTTTTAATAAGTTGATAAACAACTTACACTTTTTCTTTGTGAAATATACCTGATCATGTCTTTGGCTCTTTATTTTTCTGGATAATTCTTTGTCTTTTACTTTTTTTTTTTTTTTTAATTGAGACAGAGTTTCACTCTTGTTGCCCAGGCTGGAGTCTAATGGTGCAATCTCTCAGCTCACTGCAACCTGCGCCTCCTGAGTTCAAGCTATTCTCCTGCCTCAGCCTCCTGAGTAGCTGGGATTATAAGCATGTGCTACCACGCCTAGCTAAATTTGTATTTTTAGCAAAGATGGGGTTTCTCCATGTTGGTCAGGCTGGTCTCAAACTCCCAACCTCAGGTGATCCGCCTGCCTTGGCCTCCCAAAGTGCTGGGATTATAGGCATGAGCCATGGCACCTGGCTGTCTTTTACTTATTAATCCTTTTAAGAGTTCTATGTTTATTCTAGATACTAGTCATTTGTTGTTTATATGTGTTATTATACTTCCAGGTTGTGATTTGTCTCCTTTTTCCTGTGATAACTCTTGATGAAGAAAGTTTAATTGAATGTACTCAAGTCAATTAATATTTTGCTTTATGGACTGTACATTTGCATCATGCTCAAGAGGCTTGGTAAATTATGATGGCTAAGAACATAGTTTCTACTGTCAGACTGCTGGGGTTGGATCCCAGCTCTGCCTCTCACCAACTGTACAACCTTGGGTACTTAGCTCTATATGCTTCAGTTGCCTCATCTGTACCACAGGAATAGCTTGATGTATCAGGGTATTGTAAAAATTAAATGTACTCAGATATTTAGCTTATTAGTACTGTACTTAATATTTTAAATACATAATAATTATTGGCTATATTTACTTAATAAATTGCATTATTTTAAATTGAATGTATATGCAGCAAAAGCAGGTGCTTTTACAACATTTGATACATTAATCTCTTATTTATTAACTTTAATGGAGGTGGGGCCTGGTGGGAGGTTATTAACTGCAATGACTTTTCTAGGCATATACAACTCATCCTCACTTAGACCCTCTCACACCTCATTGACTGTCCCTTCTTTGTTCTCTTACAGACTCTAGCTCCTGTGATGTGACTTCAAAATGTTAAATTGCATTAGAGCTGAATTCTAGTCCCTCTTTTTCCTTTATACTCCAGGGACTGTAAATAGGGGTCAGATTACCTAGGCTCAAATTTTGGCTTTTTTATTGACTAAGTATGTAGCTGAGCAAGTTATTTAATGTCTCTGTACCTCTATTCCCCATCAGTAAAATCAACATAACATTTTCTATCTTCTATGGTGGTTATAAGCCATGCAAGATAAATTTAAAATGCATGTATTAAATTTAAAAATGTTTAATAATTCATGTATTACCAATTTTAAAACCATGTATATCACTTGGAATACCTGATCTTCTATAGGTGCTAAAATTAATATTTTTCCTACAGGATTTCCACTAACCTATGACTTTGAAAGTAATCTAATTGAAGAATATGAAGTCAGCCTTTCATATATATGGGTTCCACAGCCACAGATGTAGCCACTTACAGATAGAAAATATTTAGGAAAAAAATTATATAACAATAAAAAATACAAATTTAAAAAAAAATACAGTAAGAACTATTTACATTGGCTTTACATTGTATAAGGTATTATAACTATATGTAATCTAAAGTATATGGAAGAATGTGCATAGGTTATATGCAAATACTATGCCATTTATAAAGTACCTTGAGCATTGGCAGATTGTGGTATATGTAGGACGTCCTGGAACCAATTCCCTGTGGATACTGAGATTTGGCTATACATTCAGTCCTGAAATCTTCCTAATTAGTCAACTGTTTAGTTGGACACTTCATGTTTTGATGTGTAACAGGTATCTTATCCTGAGCATGACCAAAGCATAACTGTTGGCCCAATCCAAGTGTTTTTCTCCTCAGAAAAAAATGGCACCACTATATATTCATTTTGCTCAAGCAAAAACTCATATCACCCTTGACATATTTTCCTCCCACATGCAGCCTAATAAATTCTACCTCAAAAAGTACATAAGATTTAACCATTACTCCCTATAAGAAACATCTTCTCTTATCTTGACCACCATTGCAAATGCTCAGCTGTTCTCTCTGATTCCATTCTTAACTCTGTTATGGGCTATCCTTGATATGGATTGGCTCTGTGTCCCCACCCAAATCTCATCTCAAATTGTAATCTCCACATGTTGAGGGAAGGTCCTGGTGGGAGGTGACTGGATCACGGGGGCAGTTTCTCTCATGCTGTTCTCACGATAGTAAGTTCTCACGAGATCTGATGGTTTAAAAGTGTTTGGCAGTTCCCTCTTCACTCCCTTTCTCTACTGCCACCATGAGAAGATGTGCCTTGCTTCCCCTTTGCCTTCCACCATGATTGTAAGTTTCCTGAGGCCTTCCCAGCCATGCAGAACTGTGAGTCAATTAAATTTCTTTCCTTCATAAATTACCCAGTCTCAGGTAGTTTTTTATACCAGTGTGAAAATGGACTAATACAGTCCTCCATTCAGAAATTAGGGCTATGCAATCCAATCCAATATAAATCCAACTGCTAACTCCCAACTTGCTTAAAAGTATTATGTGGCTCTGCACAGCAGTCACAATAAAATTCAAACTCCCTTCCATTGAGGACAAGGCCTTAGGTGATCTAGTCCCACTTATTTCCCTACGCTCTTTTTCTAACCTCAGTCCACCCTCAGTCCACATGCCTTCTTTCTGGTTCTTAAATAGGTCAGCTCATCCTTTCCTCAGGGCATTTGCACTGCTGACTTGGAATGACTTAACCCCAGGATTTCGCATGGCTTCCTCCTGGTCTTCAGGTCCCAACTTGAGAAGTCACCTCATCCTTGACCACTGCAATTAAAATTGCCCCACCTCTAATCAACTATCTTTCCTTTTCTTTTTTTATCAGTATTTCAAATTTTTATATCTGTTTCTGCATTACATCTGTCTCCTACTAGAAGTAAGCTTTCAGGGCAGTAACATAGTATAATTTCAACTATCCCTGGGACAATGCCTGATAATCACATAATCAGTTCCTAACAGTAACTGACTGACTGTAAAATAGTGTTCTAAGGGCCTTGTATGCAGCGTTTTACTGAGGTAGAAGAAACACAGTGTCCATATATTACCCTTGAAATGTGTATATATAATTTCTACTTTGTAGATAAGCAACCTAGACAAAAAGAGTGGCAAAAGTAGAATTCAAAACTGTTTCCTGTTTGGCATTTTATCCCCTATTGCTTAGTACATGATTAGATGAATATTTGTTTTCACTTGGAGAGATGTACAGAAACATCAAAGGCAAACATTCAAAAAATCCAAAAAAGAAAAATAATCTAAAGATAACCATTTTTGGAGCCTCCCACACCATTAAATGAACTTCAGAAGGTCAGAATTGGGTTTCAAAATTCACACCCTAATAGAATCTATAGAAAAAGTTGTTGCTACTTCCTGTGAAGTGCCTCAGGATTCAATGGTTGTGAAAAATGCTATAAAAATGTAAAGTTCTTCTTCACACCTTTGCTTAGCACTATTGTCTCTGTTTGTCAAGTTGCAGGCTACACAGGACCACAAATCTTTACATAATTCAAGCTTAGAGGAATATAAATCTGATCTGTCAGAGAAAAATAAGTGAGACTTTCAGGTAGAAAACCAAAATTCAGAGATCTCATCTGTTGTGTCCTGTGCATTCATATGGCAGAAATTCCATAGGGTATCTGGTCCTTATTGGCTGTAGGTCACTTATCTTTCCAGGACTCGCTTCTATCAGGAGCAGAAGTAACCCAGGTAGCAGCTGCCATGCAGTAATGTCCTGGAAAAGTAGGCCTGCAAAATGCACACAGGGTCATTACTGCCCTGAAGGACAAAGATCTCGGTAGTTTCTTAAGGGATTAGTTTCATTTTTATACTGTGTTAAATGTTTTTAATAAAGTTTTGTAAAAGTTTTAAAATCTTATAAATTATAACATGTAAAAAACACTTTTTTTTTTTTTTTCCCGAGATAGAGTCCCTCTCTGTCACCCACTCTGGAGTGCAAAGGCGATCTTGGCTCACTCCTACCTCCGCCTCCCGGGTTCAAGCAATTCTCCTGCCTCAGCCTCCCAAGTAGCTGGGATTACAGGTGCTCACCACCATGCCCAGCTAATTTTTTTTGTATTTTTAGTAGAGATGGGGTTTCACCATGTTAGCCAGGCTGATCTTGAACTCCTGACCTTGTGATCCTCCCGTGTTGGCCTCCCAAAGGGCTGGGATTACAAGCGTGAGTCACTGTGCCTCACCCAAAACCACTTTCTTAAACCCCTAGCTCTGATTCTAAATCTAGAAGGCTACTAGACCTTCTAGGAAATGGAGCTGGGTGCATTAATTCTCTCACTGCTTTAAGTGACACTGGTTCCCAAGCTGTAGGGTAACTTAGTCCTTAGGTCTGTGGGTGCTAATGCCAGGGGTAGTGGGAAGCAGACTAGCACAAGGGAAACAGGAGGCAAAATAGGATAATGGAAAAAGTACATGGGTGTCGGCATCAGAGGGATCTCTATCCAAAGTGTACCCATCATAGTACCACAGCTCTGCCCCATTCTCTCAGATCCCTTTGATGTTTTGGTACACCTCTCCCCAGTGCTGATGTTTGCCTCCAACTTGCCCATACATATGACTCTTCAGGCTGCCTTCAGGTCATTGAAGACCCTTGCCTCCAAGCACATAGCTTCCTGAGTACTTGGGAGTTTACATTCTCCCTTCCCAATCCCTGAGACAACCATTTGTTACCAAACAGATAGCTATAATTTTTCATGCTTACTTTATCTTATGTAAAATGTAGATTTACCAAACACCAATTGAATGCATAATGGACTATTCCTCTATCCTCTTTAACATGTCAGATGTGGATTTAGAGGGCACTAATCAAAGCTTCACAAGACTAACCACTTGCCTTATTGCCTATCCTCACCACCTCCACTCTTTCCCCCTTCTTTCCTCTCCTGCTCACTTTTTCCCCTTTAGTGCAGTCCTCACAACCCTGCTCAGAACAAAGCACAGGTCACAGAACCCACTGTAACTTGTGTTTTTCTTCTTCCTGGGTGCATCCTCAGCCTTGGCGAAATAAACCTCAAAACCAATGCTAAACCTCTCTAAGTCTTAAGCTCTTCTTTAAAATGGAGAGAAAAAGAATCTCACTGACTTTGCCAAGTAGTGACAATTATGTGATATTTGTCAAATCAGAGACAGCTTAGTGTATTTGTTAAGAGCAAGAATGCTAGAGTCAGATGACCTGGACTCCAAGCTCTACCTCTTACTAGTTGTATTAGTTGGAGTTCTCCAGAGAAACAGAAAAGAGAAAGGAAGAGAACAAGATTATAAGAAATTTGGCTGATAAAATTATGCAGGCTAAGTCCAAACCCAGGAGAACCAATGGCATAAGTTGCAGTCCAAGTTTAAGTCCAAGAATCAGGAGAGCCAGTGATATAAGTTCCAGTCTAAGGCCAACTCTGAAACCAGCAGAAGATCTACGTTCCAGCTCATTCAGGTAGAGAGAAGAAATATATCCTTACTCAGCCTTTTATTCTATTCAGGCCTTTGCTGGATTGAATGAGGTCCATCTGTATTAGGGAGGGCAATTTTCTTTACTCAGTCCACTTATTAAAATATTGATCTCATCTACCAACATCCCTATAAACACTCAGAAATAATATCTCACCAAATATCTGGGCATCCCATGGCCCAGTCAAGTTGACACAAAACTGTACAAATGTGGGGAATTAACCCAATCTCTGTGATTTTTATTAAAAAACTACAGACAGAAGGTAGTTCTGGAAACTGAAAAAACTCAAACATAAAGTGCCCATAATAGCCCTTGGCACTGACAAAAAAATGTTAATAAAGTTGTATCTCTGGCAGAGAGTAGGAATTCAGAAAATATTAGGTCCCATCCTCTTGGAAGTGGAAATGAACATGGTAAATACAAATTTTAAAACTACACTCTTGTAGACACTTTGAAGAGAATAACCAGAAAGTTTATTTTCTTTGAGTACAAAATGAGAACAGAGTGTTTAATCTTCAAGTTGCACATAGTATTGAACTTAAGAGACACAGAATTTCAGGCAGTAAGCATAACTACACATTGAAATGGATTACTGAGCAAGTTCTGAAATCTCCTATTTCTAGAAGTCTTTAAACTAAGAAATAACATTATGTGTCTGGAATAGCTTGACTCTTATTTTGCCTAAAGGTAGGAAAGAGAAGCAAATTACAACCCTGCCTTCCTGCATGTTTCCTTCTGTTAATTTCATCTCTTCAGCTTCCTGAGAATCTGAGTAAAAATATTAGAATTATACTTTTCTAACCATGCTATTTCTTCTTCCTGGAATTAATATTTGTTAAAACAAGTAAGAAAATGTCTTTCACCATTTTTTTTTTTAATCAACGGTTTTATCCTGCCTACCACCTATGAATACAGCAAACAACACTTTAGGTTGCTTCTCCACCACTCACTATCACAGACACCTCCTGCAGGTGCTGCATCCTCTGCAACAATGTCCTTCAGAAGTTATATAATAGTTTGGGTTCTTGCCAACCATTCTCTGGGTATCTATCCTGAGATATCTGAAAATGGCCTTAACTAAACCATACTTTTCCTTGATGTGCATATACCGATAACAATTTAAATACTTTTTTTAAAAATTATTATACTTTAAGTTCTAGGGTACATGTGCACAACGTGCAGGTTTGTTACATATGTATACTTGTGCCATGTTGGTGTGCTGCACCCATCAACTCATCAGCACCCATCAACTCGTCATTTACATCAGGTATAACTCCCAATGCAATCCCTCCCCACTCCCCCCTCCCCATGATAGGCCCCGATGTGTGATGTTCCCCTTCCCGAGTCCAAGTGATCTCATTGTTCAGTTCCCACCTATGAGTGAGAACATGCGATGTTTGGTTTTCTGTTCTTGTGATAGTTTGCTAAGAATGATGGTTTCCAGCTGCATCCATGTCCCTACAAAGGACACAAACTCATCCATTTTTATGGCTGCATAGTATTCCATGGTGTATATGTGCCACATTTTCTTAATCCAGTCTGTCACTGATGGACATTTGGGTTGACTCCAAGTCTCTGCTATTGTGAATAGTGCCACAATAAACATACGTGTGCATGTGTCTTTATAGCAGCATGATTTATAATCCTTTGGGTATATACCCAGTAATGGGATCACTGGGTCATATGGTAATTAAATACTTTTAAACCTTGAAACTGTAGTATTGCAAGGATATTAAGAAACTGGGCTTTCAATTTAAAGGGGCTTCTACTAGCAAATATAGGAGAATTTGAACATCAAAGAATATAATGAGAAAAACAAGTTACAGCCCATGAAATAAAATAAAAAATCATGAGTTTATAAGTGACTTGTAATTGATACTTTAAAATAACCTTAAGTATTAATATCGCCAGTTTATACATGGGGACACTGGAATGGTTCTCTATTTCCCCACCCAAATTTTATGTTGAATTGTAATCCTCAGTGTTGGGGGAGGGGCCTGGTGAGAGGTGACTGAATCATGGGCGTGGACTTCCCCGTTGCTGTTTTTGTGATAGAGTTCTAGTGAGATCTGGTTGTTTGAATGTGTGTAGCATCTCCCCTTTACTCTCTTCCTCCTTCTTCTGCATTGGAGAAGTGCTTGCTTCCCCTTCACCTTCCACCATGATGGTACCTTTCCTGGGCTTCCCTAGAAGCAGAAGCCTGTACAGCCACAGAACTATGAGTCAATGAAATCTCTTTTCTTTATAAATCACCCAGACTCAGGTATGCCTTTATAGCAGTGCAAGAAAGAACTAATGCAGACACCAAGCTCAGAAAGTTGAAGTGATTTGTCCAACTCAGCTACCAACTAACAGTCTTTTTTCTCTTCTATTTTTTATTTTTATATTTATTTTTATTTATTCATTTATTTTGAAATGGAGTCTTGTTCTGTCACCAGGCTAGAGTGCAATGGCATGATCTTGGCTCCCTGCAACCTCTGACTCCTGGGTTCAGGTGATTATCCTGCCTCAGCCTCCCGAGTAGCTGGGACTACAGGTGTGCACCACAACACCTGGCTAATTTTTTGTATTTTTAGTAAAGACAGAGTTTCACCATGTTGGCCAGGATGTTCTTGGTCTCCTGATCTTGTGATCTGCCCACTCGGCCTCCCAGAGTGCTGGGATTACAGGCATGAGCCACCGCATCCAGCCTCTTCTTCTATTTTCTAACCATTTCAAAATCACAGAAAAAAATATAAATGTAGTATAAAAAACTAATTTCTTTCTGAACTTTCTGAAAGTAGATATCCTTTCACATTCAAATATTCTACAAGCACCCTTTCTTACATAACGACAATAAAACATCAAAATCTGTGGTTCTATTAAGAAAAATAAGCACCTTGCATATAACAAAAACTCAGCTAATATTTTCAAATTTCACCTAAACAAAAAATAGATTAAATGTAAATATATTTATCCTAAATCTTAGGTATTATGAGTAATTATCCTAGGAAAAATGATGAAACAGCATCCTGCAAAGACTTTTTCATGAATACAGAAACATATATAAATGTAATTATTTGTAGTAAATTTACATATATTTTATTTATGAACCCTCAACATTAATTTCTAATTTGACAAATATAAAAATAAGTAAAGATTGTAATCATGAGATGTTTCCATTTATGTTATAAACTATTATTAGCATATATGCACATATATTGATAGTTTAAACATAAATGATTATAAATTGGGACTATAATTTTTGTATAAAATACATAAGTAGAGGGTAAGAATCTTAACATTCCTGGACATTTAACAGACACTTCCATGTTTACAGATCAACTAATAGCTTGCATTTTGGGGGTTAGCAATATGATTTCCATTTTATATGTTTTTTAAAAATAAATGCATGAACATTATTTTGTAATAATGTGAAGATTTTAATCCATAGAAAAAGTAAATAAAACATCAAAAAATTATCACCCAATCACACAACTGTCAATTAAGCTTTTATAACGTTTCAAAGAAATAGTTGCAAAGTTTCATGCTGATGAAAATTCCTACTGTGCATGAGCAAAAGCAATTTTTCAGACACTTACAACCTCATTACTCTTTAATATTTAAATTTGTAGTCAGTGAGTTTTTGTTTCAAAGTGTCAGCTTCATTCATGTCAATAGTGTTAGATGGTGCTTTATTTCAAACATAACAGGATTCTTGGCTGATATTTAACACAATCCCTACAGTATCTACCTGATAACTTATTCTTTAGTAAAGCCAATGGATTTTGGAGTTTTGTTTGGAGTTATTTTTTGAAAACTCAGGTTTGTTTTCATTCTTCAATATCATACATTCTGAAACTCCACAAAATCCAAAGTACACATACACATATAGCACAACATAGAGGGAGAGGAGGTAGGCAGTGAAAGAATTGTACTGCCCAAGGGATGGCAATAAATGGCAATAAATGGAAAATAACTTAGTACTAGGAAACAGAGATCCAACTATAGAATTATATTTTCTCAATAGATCCTCAGGATCTATCATATGTAGTGTTACATATGAGGTCATTCTCAAACCCTTGAAACATGTCAGACAGGTAGGTAATAAAATAAAAGTAAGGAGGAATGTACTATTTTTTTCAAATTTATAAGCCCAATTTAGTAGAAAAGATCAGCAAAAACACACACACACACACACACACACACACACAATAAGTATGAGAAAATTTGTAAGAAATAAGACTCTACAGAGAACTCAGAAATAAGACTGTACGCTACAGCCATCTTATCTTTGACAAACCTGACAAAAACAAGCAATGGAGAAAGGATTGCCTATTTAATAAATAGTCCCAAGAAAACTGGCTAGCCATATGCAGAAAACTGAAACTGGAACCCTTCATTATACCTTATACAAAAATTAGCTCAAAATGGATTAAAGACTTCAATGTAAAATCCATAGCTATAAAAGCTCTAGAAGAAAATCTAGGCAATACCATTCAGGATACAGGCACGGGCAAAGATTTCATGAGCAAAACATCAAAAGCAATTGCAACAAAAGCAAAAATTGACTAATGAGATCTAATTAAACTAAAGAGCTCTGCACAGCAAAAGAAACTATCAATGGAATGAACAGACAACCAACAGAATAGGAGAAAAAAGTTTGCAATGTATCCATTTGACAAAGATCTAATATCCAGAATCTACAAGGAACTTAAACAAATTTACAAGAAAAAAAAGTGGGCAAAGGACATGAACAGACATTTTTATGCAGCCAAGAAACATATTAAAAAAAAGCTCAACGTCACTAATCACTAGAGAAATGCAAATCAAAACCACAATGAGATACCATCTCATGCCAGTCAGAATGGCTATTATCAAAAAGTCAGGAAACAGATGCCAGCAAGGCTGTGGATAAATAGGAACATTTTTATACTGTTGGTGGGAATATAAATTAGTTCAAACCATTGTAGAAGACACTGTGGCAATTCCACAAAGACCTAGAACCAGAAATACCATTTAACCCAGCAATCCAATTACAGGGTATATACCCAAAGTAATATAAATCAGTCTATTATAAAGATACATGCACGCATATGTTCAATGAAGCACTATTCACAATAGCAAGACATGGAGTCAACTCAAATGCCCATCAATGATAAACTGGATAAAGAAAATGTGTACATATGCACCATGGAATACTATGCAGCCGTAAAAAGAAATAAGATCATACCCTTTGCAGGGACATGAATGCAGCTGGAAGTCATTATCCTCAGCAAACTAATGCAGAAACAGAAAACCAAACACCACATGTTCTCACATGTAAGTGGGAGCTGAACAATGAGAACACATGGACACAGGGAGGGGAACAACACACACTGGGACCTGTTGGGGGAAGGGAGGAGGGAGAACATCAGGATGAATAGCTAATACATGTGGGGCTTAACACTTAGATGATGTGTTGATAGGTGCAGCAAACCACCATGGCATACATATACCTATGTAACAAACCTGCACATCCTGCACATGTATCCCAGGACTTTAAATTAAATTTTTAAAAAAAGAAGATTCTAGGTCAGAATTTTATATTACATTTATAATATAAACTGTAGATTATAAATATTATGTAAAATTGCTAGTAACCACATTAAAATAGTGATTTAAAATATAAAATTTTGTATTATAAATTATAATATTAAAGATAATTCTGTAGTATCTATTTTTGTGTATTTTAATTTCCTATATTAATTTCAACAATTATTATTTTGGGGGCAGAAGAGTGTAAAGCACTTCTGTTCAATGGCAATATAATTTGAGCTGCATTTGTAACTTTTTTCTAGTAGAAAGATAAATGTTTTGATTAGCTTCAATTTTTTAGATAGACCAAATGCTGATATAATTAATGTATGCAACTTAGTAAGTTTGAAAATGAGTATACACCCATGAAATCATCACTGTAATTTATGCCATAAATCCATGTATCACCTCCAAAATTTTCTCCTGCCTTCTTATTTATGATGATGATGATGATGATGATGATGATAACACTGAATATAAGACCTACTGTCTTAGGAAAGGTTTAACTGTACAATACAGTATAATTAACCATACACATTATGTTGTACAGTAGATCTCTAGGATTTATCTTGTATGATAGAAACT
The DNA here is from genome assembly GCF_000951045.1 of Mandrillus leucophaeus. Classification (NCBI taxonomy): domain Eukaryota; kingdom Metazoa; phylum Chordata; class Mammalia; order Primates; family Cercopithecidae; genus Mandrillus; species Mandrillus leucophaeus. Next base: position 597,860 of record NW_012098577.1, on the reverse strand, counting down.
GTGTATCCTTTAACTAATAACTACCCACTTCTTCCAGTCCCCAGCTCTTGGCAACCACTAGTTCACTCTCCGCTTCTATGAGTTTGGCTGTTTTACATTCATCATGTAAGTGTATAACACAGTATTTGTCATTCTGTGTCTGTCTTATTTCACTTAACATAATATGATATAATGATCATTATATAATAACACAACAATATGATGAACCTCCAGGCCGAATAATAGTTCATTGTGTGTATGTACATTTTCTTTTTCCATACATTCACTAATGGACATTTAGATTACTTCCATATCTTGTCTATTGTGAATAATGTTGCCGTGAACATGGGAATGCACATCTCTCTTCAAGGTCCTGATTTTAATTTCTTTAGATATATATCCAAAAGTAGGATTGCTGGATCATATGGTAGTTATATTGTTCGTTTTTAGGGTCACCTCCAGACTGTTTTCATAGTAGTTACACTAATTTCCCATCAACAGGTTATAGGGTTCGCTTTCCTTGCCAACATTTGTTATATTTTTGGTTTTAACAAAAGCCATGCTAACAGATGTGAGGTGATATCTCATTATGGTTTTGATTTGCATTTTCCTGATAAATAGTGAAGTTCAGAATCTTTTCATATACCTCTTGGCTATTTGTATGTACTCTTGGAAGAAATGATTCTACAGGTTCTTTGCCCAATTTTTTAAGTTTTTTTTTTTTTTTTTTTTATTGAGTTGCGGGAGTTCCTTACAGGTTTTGAATATTAACCCCTTATGAAATATTTGGTTGCAAATATTTTCTCCCACTATGTAGGTATATTTTTGTTGTTGTTGTTTCTTTTAAGTTTTTTTTTTTTTTTTTTTTTTTTTATTGAGTTGCGGGAGTTCCTTACAGGTTTTGAATATTAACCCCTTATGAAATATTTGGTTGCAAATATTTTCTCCCACTATGTAGGTATATTTTTGTTGTTGTTGTTTGTTTTCTGTTTTTTTGTTTTGTTTTTTGTTTTTTCAGAAAGGGTTTCTGTCACCCAAGCTGGAGTACAATGGTACAGAGCATGATTACAGCTCACTGCAGACTTGACCTCCCGGGCTCAAGTGATCCAAGCTCAAGTGGGAAGGATACTAAGCAGCTGGGACTACAGGCTTGCACTGCCATGCCTGGCTAATTTTTTTTAATTTTTAGTAGAGATGAAGTCTCACTATGTAGCCTAGGTTGTTCTCAAACTTCTGGCCTCAAGTCTCAAGCAATCCTCCCACCTCAGCCTCCAAAATGCTGGGATTACATGCATAACCCACCATGCCTAGCCTAGTTTGCATTTTCATTTTGTTGTTTCCTTGGCTGCATGGTAGCTTTTTATTTTGATATAATCCCACTTGTCTATTTATGCTTTTATTGCCTGTGCTTTTAGTAACATATTCAAAAAATTACTGCGAAGACCAATTTCTGGAATCTTTTTCCCTATGTTTTCTTCTAGGATTTTTACAGTTTCAGGTATTATATTTTTAAATCCATTTTGAGTCTATTTATATGTATGGTGTGAGATAATCATCCAACATTCTTTGGCATGCAGATATCCAATTTTCCCCATATAATTTAATGAAGAGACTATTATTTTCCCATTGTGTATTCTTGGAACCCTGGTTGTAGATCAGTTGACCATATATGCATGGGTTTGCTTCTGGGCTGTTCTTACTGTATTCCATTGTTTATGTGTGTTATTATTGCATTTGAAAGTTTAAACTGCTAGTAACCACAGTAAAAGAAAGCAGGATAAACCAGTAAAATTAGTTTTAATAATACATTTTATTTAATGAACTATATCCAGAATACCATTTCAACATGTAATCAACATAAATGTTAAGGATATTTCACATTATTTTTATTATTATGAAGATTTCAAAATCCTGTGTGTGTTTTACACTTAGCACATCTCAATTCACATTAGCCATATATCAAGTAGAAGAGAGATAATACAGATTTTTGTTGTGAAGGACAAAAATCTTTTTTTGAAGTGGTATAATTAATTGTGATTACTATTCACATATGGAGCTGACTCTAAAAGGAAAGACATTAAACTAGTTAGTTTTTTCACCACCTTTTTTTCAAAATTTGAACAACTTTTCCTCAGTGCTCTCATCTAAACACAATTTAAAAACTGATGGACAAATGCATCAATGATAGACTGGATTAACAAAATGTGGCACATATACACGATAGAATACTATGCAGTCATAAAAAAGGATGAGTTCATGTCCTTTGTAGGGATATGGATGAAGCTGGAAACCATCATTCTCAGCAAACTATCGCAGGGACAAAAAAACCAAACATCGCATGTTCTCACTCATAGGTGGGAACTGAACAATGACTTGGACACAGGAAAGGGAACATCACACACCGGGGCCTGCCGTGGGGTCAGGGAAGGGGGGTGGGATAGCATTAGGAGATATACCTAATATAATGATGAGTTAATGGGTGCAGCACACCAACATGGCACTTGTATACATAGTAACAAACCTGCACATTGTGCACATGTACCTTAGAACTTAAAGTATAATAAAAAATATAATAATAATAAAGAAAAAATAATAATAAAGAAAAAACTGATGGACAGATGAGTAAATGAATGACTAAATCGATGCATGAATATCAAAAGGATTGACGTTTCTTAAAGCAGGCCAACACTTTCCATTTCATGGTTAGCATTCTCTATTAGGCAGCCCTGAGCTTTGGTGCATTTGCAATTTCATCTTGTTTCTAATCATTAAGGGATCTTCCTTTTTTTCCTGATTATAGTTACCAACATACATGACCATATCATACGCTTTATTTTCCCACTGCCATTCATTGTAAATACATTTTTCTCCCTTTCTCTCTTACTCTCTTTCCTTACTCCTACTGTGACTTTACCTAAACTAGTGTAAACATTTAATTAAATGTTTATGTTTTAATTATAATTGTGGCAAGCCACAATTACATTATTATTATAACAACAATTAAGTCTTATTTTTAATAAAGTGGTGTCATAAAAATTCACTATTACAATTAATTAATTTAAATAAATGCTGAAGTTCAAAACCAATTGTATAAATAAATCTATTGGGAAATTTTCAAGATGAATTCTTCTTGTAGCAAATGCCAATTTTTAATACGTTCAGGCAATATGCTTCAGAAAATAAGCCAATAGAGAGGCAGAAATGCAGTCCATAATGCAAATGTAGGCCCTTGTACTACCTAATAGCAATGTATCTTATAATGTTATTTTTATATTTTGAAAATAATATAGGTAGAAAGTACACATTCCCTAGGTATCTACCCATGATCTAGGTATAGTAACACTGTATGATCACTTATAACAAAAGTCTATGTCTTCTTGGGATATAATTAAAAATATACTAAGCTGGGACTTCTATTTTATTTCAGTCATGTTCCAGACAAATTATATATGTGGAATTAAAAATTGTTCTGCAAGTTCCTTCCTTAGATTGCAACTCAACTTGAAGGTTTTTTTGGAGACCTATGAGAACTGTCATTTAAAGTTACAGTGATTATCTATCATTGGAAGAAGAGACCTCAGTTCCCTTTTGTTGTTGTCATTGGGGAAATGTCTTGAATAAGCCATAATTCTACAAGTAGAAAGCCAGGACACATATTTGCGTGCAAAAAAAATGTAAAATATTCACTGCCACGATTTCAATTTGTCAATGTGAATTGCCCCACACAAAAACTGTATTTCTGCAAACTGTATTCCTGGACTGGGAGTGGATTAAGAAAATACTGTTGCTCATTGAAATTGTGTGTGTTCTTAAGCAGCTGAGATAGTGTGTAAAGAGCTATGATGCAGAGATCTATAGAAAGAATATACAGATATGGTTTTCACCTCAAGGTACTGTAATGACATAAAAAGTATACAATCAGACTGCAACATTGATAATAATCCAAAATTTACTGATTATTATTATCTCAATCAGACCATTGAGCAAGACTACATTCATTTTACTTAAGATAGACTTTCTTCAAAGGTTAATTGGTAAGAGATTTTGGGAAGATGGGAGAGTGCGGAGCACCAGGAACCTCTCTCTTCACCAAGGCAATAAAGGCACGGTCAGAAGTTGCCTGATGTAACTGTTTTGAAACTGAAATCAACTGAAGGCTTGAAATATTCATGAGAAAGCTAGGATGATAAATTGTGTTTAAATTCAGTTCATTTTAGCTCTTAGCATGTTAGCTATTGCCAATCCCCCATCCTTCTGCTCTGTGGCAGGCAACTGTGCATGTGTTCTTTGAGCAGCATTCGCATGACCTAGGGGAGCCAGGCCAGGTACAAAGCACCCTTTCCTCTACATATCAGAAATCTCTGATCACTGATTGCCACTTTTGATCACAGAGGTGGAGACAAACAGGTGGGTGGCCATTGCTGCTGCTACTCTTTCCAATGTTGCAAGTGCTTCCCCCCTCCTCTCCACTTCTGGTTGAAGTAAATTTCAGGGGATTTAAAATGCTGGTACCTTTTCTGCTCCTCTTCGTCTTTCTCTCTCTCTCTCCCTCTCTCTCTCTCTCTCTTTTTTTTTTTTTTTTTTTTTTTTTTACCATTTGGGATTCATATACTAAACACGAGGACATTTCAAAACCAATGGCACATTTAAAGAAAATTAGAAAGTTGACCATGCATGCCAGGGAAAAATTCAGGCTCAGGAAAGACCTCAGAAAACCATAGATATTCACCGTAAGCTGATTATTGGCACAGAGACAACCTACAACAATCTGGAAAACAAACAAAAAAATGAAACTCAGCAAACATTGAGAAGAGAGGGAATCTGATTTCCAGAGTTACCACATTACCACTTATATGTCCAGTTTTTAACAAAAAAATTACAGGGCATAAAAATACACAGGAAAATATGGCCTATTCAAAGAAAAAAATAAGTCAACAGAAACTATTGCCGATGTTCTAGTAGGTCTGACAGCAGATCTACTAAACAAAGACTTTAAAACAACAGTCTTACATATATTTGAAAACTATAGAAAGATGGATAAAGTCAAGAAAACAATGTATCAACAAAATAGAGATATCAATAAAGATACATATCACTCTAAAATTAAATCTATAAGAAACCCTGGAGCGTAAAAATACAATAACTGAAATAAAAATTTCACTTGAGGGGTTCAAAGGCAGCTTTGAGTAGGCACAAGAAAGAATTGACAAACTTGAAGATAGAACAATAGAAATTATTGAGTATGAGAAACAGAAAAAAAAAAGAATTTTAAAGACTGAAGAGTCTAAGAGACTTGTTGAATTTGATCAAGCCTACCAACATATACATTGTGGAAGTCCTAGAAGGAGAAAAATGAGACAGGGTAGAGAAAAATGAGAATGGGTAAAGTCAAGAAAACAATGTATCAACAAAATAGAGATATCAGTAAAGATATATTTTAAAAACTCTAAAAATAAATCTATAAGAAATTCTGGAGCCTAAAAATACAATAACTGAAATAAAAATTTCACTTGAGGGGTTCAAAGACAGATTTGAACAGTCACAAGAAAGAATTGACAATCTTGAAAATAGAACAATAGAAATTATTGAGTATAAGAAACAGGAAAAAAATTTTTAAGAGTGAAGAGCATAGGAGACATGTGGGATTTGATCAAGTCTACCAACATAAACATTGTGGAAGTCCCAGAAAGAGAAAAATGAGAAAGGGTAGAGAGAAAATGAGAAATAGTGCCTGAAAACTTGAAAACACCAAATTTGATGAAAGACATGAATATAAACATACAAGAAACTCAATAAACTTAAGATGAATGCAAAGAGCCCCACACTGAGACATGTTTTAATCAAACTTGAGATAGCCAGAGACAAAGAAGGAATATTGAAAGCTGCAAGCGAAATTATTCATCACATATAAGGGATTCTCAATGAAATTATCAGCAGAGTTGCCATCAGAAACTTTGGAAGCCAGAAGGCAATGAGCCAATATAGACACATTGCTAAAAATAAATGAATAAATAAATAAATAAATAAATAAATAAATAAATAAAATATCTGTCAACTAAGAATTCTACATCTAGCAAAAATTGTCCTTCAAAAAGTAAGACATTCCCAGATCAACAAGAGCTGAGACAGTCTGTTACCATTAGACCTGTCCTGCAAGAAATGCTTAAGGGGACCTTGCTTGGTGAAATTAAAGAATCCTAGACTGTAAATCAAAGTCATATGAATAAATAAAAATCTAAATGAAAGTAAGTACATAGAAAATAATAAAAGCTAGTATTATTTTAACCATGGTTTATAACTTCACTTTTGTTTTCTACATTATTTAGGAGAGTGATACATTTTTTAAAACTAATTATTACTCTTAAAATTAGTATCATTATAACAATGGTTTGTTATTTCACATTTTGTTTTCTACATAATTTAAGAGAGTAATGCATTTAAAAGAATTACTAGGTTATATTTTAGGGTACACAATGTATAGGGATATATTTTTTTGACATGAACAAAAGGAATGGGGAAAAAGTCATGAAAGATCAGAGTTTTATATTATTGAAGTTAATCTGACATTAATTCAAATTAGAGTATAACTTTTGAATATTACAATGTACTCCTCATGATAACCACAGAGAAAATACATATAGAAGATACACCAAAGGAAATGAGAAAGGAATTTAAACATTTCACCACTAAAAATCAACTAAACACTAAAAAAAAAAACATAATGCAGAAAATGAAGGATAAAAAAGTAATAATATAAAAAACAACAGCAAAATGATAGAAATAAGTCCCTTCTTATCAGTTATTACTCTAAATACAAACAAGTTTAACTTTCCAATCAAAATGTGAGATTAGAATGTGTAAAATAACATGATCCAACTGCACACTGTCTACAAGAGGCTCATTTTAGATTTCAAACACCCAAATAGATTGAAAGTGCTGATGTAAACTACAACATCAATGAATCTTGAGGACATTATGCTAAGCAAAATAAGCTGGTCACAAAAAGAAAATACAGTACAATTTTGCTTATATTAGACACTTACAGCAGTCAAAATGATAGAAACAGAAAATAGAATGATAGTTGCCAGGGAATGGAGGAATAGAAAATGAGGTGTTATTGTTTAATGAATATAGGCTTAGCTTTACAACATGAAAAGAATCACGGATACGAATGGATGTGATATTTGTACAACATTATGAATGTATTTAATTCCACTGGACAGTATGCTAAAAATGGTAATGATGGTAAATTTTAAGTTATGTGTATTTTACCACAATAGAAGTACATTAGAAATAAAACCATATCCATAAAAAGCAAATTACTACTATGAGTCAACTTGCGAGGAGGAAGATCCTGGAAACAGAAAATTGGGAGTTAGAAGACAAATCGTAGACATGGATGAGAATGGAGTAACTTCATCTTCATGGATTGTTGGCATAGTTGGTGCTTGGACATACAGCAGTCACTTTCAAGGGCATTCTCTGGGGAAGTAAATTGGCCCTTGCTACCATATGGCATCCAGTTGATTTATAGGCATGAAAAATGCTCCATTAAACTCCAAGAGCAGTTACTGAAAATAATTTTTATACCATTATTTTCTTCTACCATATCTAAAGCATCGGTAAATTTTGTTTAAAGTTGCAGCCTGTTCTTGCTCTGTGGGTGGCTTAATAAAGCGCTTGTTTTATTCTTGGAATGAAGCAGCAAAGTGTATAGTGTTCTCATGGCTGGAGCAGGAGCAGCAGTAGCAATTATTAGCAGAGCCTTTGTTAATGAGCAGTGTTTTCAGGAGATCTTGCAGCAATAGGGGCAGAGGCTTCCCACCTTACTGGCAAGTCTCATTTTAAATTCGTTTTTCTTTGCAAAATATACTAGCTTGAAAAGACTGGTGTATTTCCTTATAAGTTCAAATTCCCTCTGCCCTCAGTGACTTTCACATTTTCTCTTCTCTCCATAACCCCCCAAAACCTCTTTTTCTCTATGTTTCCTCTTACATAATAACCTTACCTTGTACTCCACTGAGACAGCAGAAATAATCAGATGAAATTGTCTTTAATTTCCCAAAAGATGCTCTGCTTTCTTTTCTGCTACAATAGGATATTAGTCCCTTTTTAATCAAATACCAGGTAAAGCACCTGTGTTCTAGAGACATTGTCTCATACCCTCTTAAAGATTTCACTCTGGCAATGATTGCCTCCTTCTCTTGCATCATAAATGTATCCTTCTGCAAAAGTTATTAACATTGACAAATACGCAGTCTCTAGTATCTGCCATTAAAAAACAAATTTTACTGAACCTATCAGTAGGTTCTTTTAGGGAGTCTTTTTTTTATTTTCCTCAACAGCCAAATATGTAAAAAACAGTTGTCTATACCCTCATCTGCAACACCAATCCTATCTTCAACTCATTTAAACTGAGTTTTCACCCTCTAGACTCTAACAAAAACAGCTCTTATCAAGTCCTTGTCAATAATCTCCATGTTGCCAAATTTACAATCTCTTCTGTCTCTCTTTTTGCTTCATTTCTCAGTGGTGTGTTACATGGTCAAACAATCTTGACTTTCTGAAACACATTTTTCTGGATTTCAGAAAATCATACATTCATCAATCATTTTGAAAAAAAATGTGGATTGCCTGTTTAAAACATGTCAACATCTTCCAGTCTGATTGTCCTTTGAAGCTCTATAAGGCCATACATGATAAGGTCTTTGCACAACTCTCCGACTACACGTGTAAACCTTATCCCTTTCTTACTGTATTTCAGCTATACTCTCCTTTCCTCGTTTGCTCTAAGTTAGTAAATCTTTCTCAGAATTTTGCACCTGTTGCTCCTTCAATCTGAATTATTCTTCATCCACCTCAGATCTTCACTTAGCAGGTTCCATCTCTACCACGTAGGTATTAACTGAAATGTTACCTCCTCAGAGAACACTTTCCAGACTACTATCTCTAATGTTGCCAGTCAATTTCTACAGGATTGCTGTTTTATTTTCTTCAGAATATTTGTCCTTCTACATACTTATCTGTTGAGTATCTGTCTACTCAACTATCACACTCTCGCTTGCCACCATCTATAAGCTTCATGAAAACAGGGACCTCATCTGTCCTATTTATTACACAACCCATATGCTAGAAAAGATACTGGCACAAATTAAGTATTCAATAAAAATAGCTGTTACTAAAATATTTTGGGAGATTGTCAAAGGAGAACAGAACTAAGAAACTAAATGAGTCTGTTCTTAATGCATGTAAGAGAGAATGTAGTGTCATTTCCAAAAATAATTGGGGCACAATTTAAGGGAATCTATCATGGTGTATTAATTCAGACCATCATAACATGGGTATTAAAGGATATGGGTCTCATTTTATATTCACTGATAGGCAAAACCTGGCCATACTAGTTATAGTGTAACAAGTCAGGCAGGTGAATGCCATTATCTGCACTTTCAAATAGTAATATCAGGCCCAGCGAGATATAATAATTTGCCCAAATCCATGTAGCAAATAAATGGTGAAGCTGGGATTCTAACCACTGTGTGTTTGATTTCAAGTTCCATGTCCCTCACTGTATTCCAGAAATAATAGACTGCTGCGCATAATAGTGAAGCATCTTTTCTCCTGAAAGCATGTATTGTTATTCATGAGTCCAAATGGGAGTTAAAGATGTGAATATGGGAGCTGACCCACAGGGTTAAAGGGAGGAGGAAAAGAAGAAAACTGTGTGTATAAAAAATGCAGCTGATGGGTGTCTTTTTCAAATACTATGGTGTTTCAATAGGGCCTGTTGAATCACATACACATAATCAGTTTAATTCCAGGAGCGAGCTCGCTTGGCTCAGCAGTTTTAATATACAGATCAATTTTGCATTACCTCCTTCTGGCTGTGAGTGCTCATAGAGGGAGGTCATCAAACATTTATTGGGCCAAGGATGCAAATTGAGCAAAGAGTGAATCTTCAATCTGCGGACAGGCCCTTGAAAGAGACTTGTCAGATGAGTCTGTGATGAGCATTTGCTCTGCCCTACACCCTATGAAATTTTTATTTTCATTTCCTTTAAAGAATTCACCTCTTTGTGGGGTGTAAAATTTATGTATACACACACACACACACACACACACATATATATATATATATGAATGTGTGTGTATGCATGTGTATGACTATAGCATAATTCATGTGCCATTCATATTTTAAAAATAAAAATGCATGTGACAAAGGCTATTAGAAAATTAAACTTGAAATATTATTATAGAATTATGACATAAATTCTCCCAATTATATCTTTGAGGTAAAACAACTTTTGAGGACATCAAGAAAAAGTGGAGAATGAGTATAAATTTCCACCATGAACTAGGACATCAGGCCAAAAGTACATCTTGTGGTACAATATCCAGATGATTAGTTCATCAATCACTGGTATAGGGCAAGTTCAAGGCCTGAATCAAAGCTCAGAGACTTGAAGCAACCAGGATAATTTTTATACTTGCTGTGTTACATTTAATTACTCTCAGGGTGGCATGGTTGCTGGTGCTCATCTTAATCCATCTTAACCCTTATCCTAATGCAACTAATGAGAAATGAACAATGGTTCACTATAATGCAGTCATCATGACATAAAGAAGGCAAGAAATGAAAGAAAATGAGCAACACTGAAGAAAAGGGAGAAAGGGCATTTTATAAACTTGGCCGGTCTATTTCAATCCTTAAAAATTTTGTACACATGTAGGGCTTTATTTCTCAGCATAGTCTGAGGCTTACCTCCATAAAGCCTTCCCTGCCAGTTCCAATATAAATGATTGTCTGCTCTCTTAATCTGCTGAAGAATTTAAATCTGTAAGATTCTTTGGAACTAAGGCCACCTTGCATCACTGTTTTCTTATTTAGGACAATACCCTTGGTAACAAGCTAGAAAACGGATACGGTATGCCTTAAATTATTTCTATTTGCCTAATGGCTGGTAAATGTACAACAGAGAGCAAAAATTTAAGCAATATTTGTTAGTGAAGATAAAAATGTATGCTTGTATTTTCTTTTTAGCAGATAATGACAAGCTAATGACAATGGTCATATTACCCATAACTAGACATATTTTTTCATGTCAGATAAAATAGAATAAAAATTGAAGGAAGAGAAAGAGCTAAAAAAAACCTGCTAGGTTATGTGTAAGATCACCACTCCCCATGCCATAACCTTCTTGAAGGCAAGAGCAGAGTCTTATTTATTCAGTAACCCCAGTAATTAACACAGTGGTACACAAGTAGGTACTCGATATTTATTTGTTTAATGAGTGTCATCCTGCCAGCTCAAACACACTCAGACACACCCACACACACACACATACACACACACAGCATCTTCAGAACATCTATAGAGAGTTTTTTTATTTGAAGAAGGTATAGAATATGTACAAGAGTGTTTCTTTAATGACCAACCCAAATTTCCTTGGGGATTTTAATAGCTTTATATATTTTTAAGTTGATCCTTGTTGTTTCACTTTATTATGCCGTATCCAAAATGATTTTTAACTTCTCTATTATTTACAAGTCTCACCTAAATTCCTACTGCTTTCCTAGTCACTATAGTTTTGCCTGAAGTCAGAAATCTTTCTCTATAGCCCCAGGGGAGGCAGAGTACCAGGAGTAGTTGCCCAAGCCCACTTTTTCTCAGCAAAGGTTTCAGCAAAAGATGTAAGACTTGGGTTACCTTAATCTGTCCTCTTATTTTGATGTTCCAAAAATGCAAAGAGCTTCTATATGAAAACACAATTTTTGCTCTTGATGGTCACTCTTTCAAGTCATTTTATCATGGTACACCTAACAATGTAATTGTCAATCAAGAACTAATTGTTACCGGTTATTTTAAAAGGAGCAGAGCTGAGTCTAACATATAACAGATAACACTCTCCCATACATCCTTCATGCTCTTGGCAAAAATGTCCCCCAGATCACCAGTAACCACAGAGTCTGGGTCCAGTGGCTCACATCTGTAATCTCAGCACTTTGGAAAGCCAAGGCAGGAGGATCGCTTGAGCCCAGGAGTTCAAGACAAGACTGGGAAAAATAGGGAGACCCCATCTTTACAAAAAGTTAACCAAGTGTGGTGGTACACATCTGTAGTCCCAGCTATTTGGGTGACTGGGGTGGGAGGATCACTTGAGCCCAGGAGGCAGAGGTTGCAATTAACTGACCTCACCTGTCAGAACAAGAACCTCTCTCAGAAAAATAAATAAATAAATAAAAGAATCATTGAAATAGCAAAATCTGAATGAAGCATTGAGTTTAGTTAACAGTAATGTACCAAACTGGTTCCTTAGTTGTGACAAATGTACTATAGGAATACGATATTTTAACAATAGGGAAAACTGGGTGAGAAGTGTAAGAGAATCATGTACTATCTTTTGCAACATTTAGTAAATCTAAAACTATTCTAAAATAAGACACTTTTAAAGATTTTTTTTTAAAAAAAAAAACTATCACAGAATCCTGAAAGAAATTTAATCACACAACTAGATATCTCCTAAAGTTTTCCTAAGAAACAAAGTTCTTATGGGAAAGTCCCAAGTCCTACTCAAAATTATAGATCAAATGGAGACAGGACTGATAGCCTGACTGAGAAAGGATGCCAGTGGCAGTCAGTGAAGTTCGGGGAGGCAGCACAGCACCTGAAGGGGCAGCAACTGAGAGGTAAAGAATGAGACTCGCCAGGCCTTAGCAGGGCTTTGAACCAGAAGCAAAGTAAAATTATACGTGAAGTTAAAACAAACTTCTTTTCCTATCCTCTCTTCAGCTGCTTATGTATCTTTGACAGGTGAGAGCCACTCTACAGAAACAATCGTATTTGAAAAAACTGATTAATACAATTAAATCAACTGCATTATTAAGAGTTCATAGATCCTGTGAAATGAGCTAAAGGGAAACATTTTCCAAGCAGGTTGAAAGGATAGATAAATAATGGTGATCCTAGGATCAGTGGAGAGAGTGCCAGGCAGGGCAGTGGTACAAACAGACGACCCACTCTGAAGGAAGGTAGAGTGTGGGAGCAAGTAACAATCTCAGGTGTGAGAGGAAGCTGAAGAGGCCATGGTCCTAGAAGTGGGAGTCATGGGAAATGGTAGACAGGGAAAGTGTAGGGTGCCAGGAACAAGCATCATTATGGTTACAGAGCACAAGGTTGTTATTAGTTTTGATGAGAAGCTGCTAAAGAGGCCTTACCTAGAATTCTATTGCCCATGGGCCCTAGAGGATATTGCAGCTATTTTTTGATATTTCAAGAGGGGGTTCTGAAACTCTCAGAAGCTCAGCAGTGGAGGCAACATCAGAAGTCATGGAATTTTATAAATAATGCTAATGGACATGTTGCCTCCGCATACATTGACATTGGGCTATTCAAGGTCCAATATCTATCCAGATGAAGATTTCCCACAGCAGAACCACAGCCAACAGCCATTCCCATCAGCCTCAGGGAGTCCTGAATTTTTGCAGGCCTGCTGTAACCCCAGTTCACCTGTAATAGAAGGATAAAATGGCTAATAATTTCTTATGAATTACAGAACTAATTTCCATCATGGTAACATTCTACAATAACAGAAGTGTTGGGTTCTCTGAGATTAAGCTGAGCTATTCATAAATTTGACTCCAGGGACAAAAGAGATTCCAGAAGGAGACTTAAGTGGATGAATTTTCCCCAAGTGAGACGTGGAAAAAATGGCATCCTATTGTGAGGATACCCCATCCTGTCACATAGTTAGAGGCTGAAACCTGAAATGAAGTATTGAGGCCAATTTCCTTTTCAGAAATTGCCATAAATTGTCAAACTATAAAGTACATTTTTAAAAGACTATCTTTGTATTCTCCTAAAAAATATAAGCTCTCGTATCCCAGGTTTACAATTAAGGCTTTTCCACAATGCTATCCTAATCCACATATTAGAATTTTCAGCTTGGGATTCAGACAAAACCAGGTTCCAGACAGTAGAGAGTTGGTTAGCTGTTAAGCCCCGATGTAGCTCCAATTGCACAATTTAATAATATCGACTTTTAAAATGCCCACATTTTCTCACTTGCCAGTGGATGTATCTTTCCTTTTGGATAGACATCTACATTCATGAAACAAAAACCAAGCTTTGGGAAGTTTGGGATCACTGACTCCATCCATGTTCATGCCACTCACCATGACATCACCCATCAGGCAGTACAAGGCTTCTCCCAACCCATTCAGATCAAACTGAAGTGGAGTTTTGGTTTGTCTGAAACTAACACTTTGGGAAAACAGACAAAAGTATAAATCTCCCATGTAGAAGTAACAATAGAATCCCACTTCAAGTTGTTTTGTGTTTTGCTTTTTTCATGTTAGTTGCCAAGAAGTTGCTATCACCAGACCTGATTTTTTATTTGGAGACATTGATCAGCAGGCCATTGGGAGACTGGTTGCCATTTACTATTACAATAAGGTCTTATTGCTTCATGTTTTCAAGTCATACCTCTTTCATGCCTCAGCCTCCTTTCCTTCTCAGAAGAAGAAATATAATTTGGTATGACATTTATCTCTATGTGGAAGCAGCAGGGTGAATTAGAAAAAAAATAGGATCTTTGAAGACAGGCTTAAATATAAACATCAGTGTCTTTACTTATAGGTAGCTGATATTGGGCAACTTATTAAATTATCCAGGTCTCAGTTACTTTATTGGCAAACTGCAAGATGGTTAAAGAAAAAGAATTGTAGACGTATTGATACTTAATGTTTATGATCCAATATATGATTTTTTATTATTATGAGGCAATAATTGCAACCAAAGATAAATATGGTGAAATCATCCTAGAAGAGCAATCCCTAGCTGGCCCATAAAACATAAAATTCAGTGTAGTTTTTATATCACAAAAACCCAGCTCTATAATTTCTTTTAAAATTCTATGGATACTCCCAGAAAGCAGGAAGGAGATTTTAGAGAATTTGTGAGAACACTTTTTACAATCTATTGTTAAGATATAAACTTTTCTCACCTAAAAACAACTGAAAATATAGGTTATCTTATTAGAAATCTCTTCTACTTGTAAATTCGCACAATTAAAAAAGTAATACAACCGCTTTTAACTACATCTAACACATTTTTCCTCCATCAATCTGAGCAAGAACAAACAATGCTAACACAGTATCTGTTCTCTGTTTAATAATGGATTCAGCAAAGGAAGAATACATCCTAAAAGATTAATAAGAAGCAAATATTCAGGACAGTGAAAAGACAAACAGCAGAGTGGCTGTTTTGCTTAACCGCCTGTCAGTAAATATTCATGCCTGGCTTTGGTCTTTCACCGGGCCCATGCTGCTGTGCCTGGTCTCAGTCTCAAATTTCAATAGCCTAAAAGCTATATTCAAACAAACATTCAAATGCACATTAATCTAGCTCCTTCAGACATACTGACTCAATGGGTTTCTATTTTAATTAGGGCAGTTTCTAAAATAGTGTACATCAGAACTGTGCAGGGCTCTGTAGCAATTGACAAAGATGGGAATTTCTTTATATATTGACATTAATTCTTAAGTTGTGATGCAGCATGGTTTGAGGGAGTCAAAATGAAAAGTTAGAACACATAATGCTTAAAGTTTTATGAATATCACCTAAAACCCCCAAATTATTAAATACAAACCAATCATCCAAAAGGTGAGGTTTTTAAAATCTTTATCTTTCAAATCTATCAGATTCATTAAATTCCTCAACTGTTGAACTTCTTCCAAGAGTGGAAAAAAAAACAAAGAGATGGTTTTTAATAAAGTGATATTTTTGGAATTCTTGAGTATCACCCCTTCTCCGATTACTATGATCTATTTCAACAAGTTTTGCACTCCATAGCTCTCCTCTTTTCAATCCATTTTCTCAGGGTTTTCAGAGTAATCTTACCAAATAACAGATATTTTCTCTGACACGCACATTCACATATACATTTCAGTGGCTCCCTCAGTCCCTACCAATTCGATTCTTAGCTAGTGCTAGGGCTCAGAGAACAATACCTCAAAGCATAGTGCTTTGGCATGCTGAGCACTTTTGAATTTTAAAAAGATGGAAGACCTTAGAGGCTGCCTCAGAACCAAGGACTTTCTAACTTTCTCTTGCTTCTCCCCACCACCCACAAGCACTGGGAAGCACTTCTTCAGGAAGTTACCTTATCTGACTGAGGATAACTTCTTCCAAAAGTAATACAATTGTCTTAAAGTTCCCCCGAGAAATCTCATTAAGTAGCCAGGAAAGGTTAACCACCAAAGAAGAGAAGGGATGAGGCTAAAAGTCATCACCATGCCCAGACAGACATAATCTATTCTGAAGATAGCTCTGAGAGATTTCCTAAGAGTCCTTACGTGCATAAAGAGACAGCTTTGTCCACAGTGCAGTTCTGCCATAACATTTCTGTAACTTTTCAGTCCCATTCATTTTCCAAAGAAAATTATTTGCAAACAATTGTTTGTCCTTTGAGCCTGTTCAATTCCCCTGAAAACAATTTACTACTCCTCAAAATTGACTACATTCCCCTATATGTCTCTCCCTTAATAAAGAGGGTGCTATTTAAGCTTCAGCCCTCTGGCTTTTCTGAGTCTCAATGATACGGTTTGGCTGTGTTCCTACCCAAATCTCATCTTGAATTGAAGCTCCCATAATTCCCACATGTCATGAGAGGGATCTGGTGGGAGGTAATTGAATCATGGGCATGGGTCTTTTCCATGCTATTCTCACAATAGCAAATAAGTCTTATCATGAGATCTGATGGTTTTACAAAGAGGAGTTCCCCTACACAAGCTCTCTTGCCTGTCACCATGTAAGATGTGACTTTGCTCCTCCTTTGCCTTCCACCATGATTGTGAGCCCTCCCCAGGCACATGGAACTGTGAGTCACTTAAATCTCTTTCCTTCATAAGTTACCCAGTCTCAGGTATATCTTTATTAGCAGTGTGAGAGCAGACTAACACAGTAAATTGGTACTGGTAGAGTGGGGTGCTGCTGTAAAGATACCTGAAAATGTGGAAGCAACTTTGGAAATGGATAACAGGAAGAGGTTGGAACAGTTTGGAGGGCTCAGAAGAAGACAGAAAGAAGTGGGAAAATTTGGAACTGCCTAGATACTTGTCAAATGGCTTTGACCAAGTGCTGCTCATCTCAGATGGAGATGAGGAACTTGTTTGGAACTGGAATAAAGGTGATTCTTGCTAAGTTTTAGCAAAGGGACTGCTGGCATTTTGCCCTTGCCCTAGATACTTGTGGATCTTTGAACTTGAGCAAGATGATTTAGGACATCTGGTGGAAAAAATTTCTAAGCAGCAAAGCGTTCAAGAAGTGACTTGGGTGCTGTTAAAAGCATTCAGTTTTATGTATTTACAAATATATGGTTTGGAATTGGAACTTATATTTAGAAGAGAAGCAGAGCATAAAAGTTCAGAAAATTTGCAGGCTGACAAAGTGACAGAAAAGAAAAACCCATTTTCTGAGGAGAAATTCAAGCCAGCTGCAGAAATAGGCATAAGTAATGAGGATCCAAATGTTAATCACCAAGACAATGGGGAAAATGTCTCTAGGGCACGTCAGGGGTCTTCACAGCAGCCCCTTCTATCACAAGCCTAGAAGCCTGGGAGAAAAATAATGGTTTTGTAGTCCTGGTCCAAGGCCTTGATGCTTTGTGCAGTCTCGGAACTTGGTAGCCTACATCCTAGCCATGGTTAAAAGGGTCCAATGTAGAGCTCAGACCATTGCTTCAGAGGGCACAAGCCACAAGCCTTGATGGTTTACACGTGGTGCTAGGCCTGCAGCTGCAAAGAAGTCAAAAAATGAGGTTTAAGAACCTCTGCCTAGATTTCAGAGGATGTGTGGAAACACCTGGATGTCCAGGCAGAGGTATGCTGCAGGGGTGGAGCCCTCATGAAAAAACCTCTGCTAAGGCATTATGAAAGCCTCCCCACAGAGTCCCCACTGGGGCATTGCCTAGTGGAGCTGTGAGAAGAGGGCCACCATCTTTCAGACTCCAGAATGGTAGATCTACTGACAGCTTGCACCATGCACCTGGAAAAGCCACAGACACTCAAAGCCAGCACATGAAATCAGTCAGGAGAGGGGCTGTACCCTGCAAAGCCTCCCGGGGAAGCTTCCCAAGGCCATGGGAGCCCACCTCTCGCATCAGCATGACCTGAATGTGAGACATGGAGTCAAGGAGATCATTTTGGAGCTTTAAGATTTCATGGCCCTGCTGGACTTCAGATTTGCATGGGGCATCTAGCCCCTTTATTTTAACCAATTTCTCTCATTTGAAACAGGTGTACTTACCCAATGTACATACCTCCATTGTACCTATGAAGTAACTAACTTGCTTTTGATTTTACAGACTCACAGGCAGAAGGGAATTGCCTTGTCTCACATGAGACTTTGGGCTGTGGGCCTGTGAGTTAATGCTGAAATGAGTTAAGACTTTGGGGGTTGTTGGGAAGGCATGATTGGTTTTGCAATGTGAGGACATGAGATTTGAGAGGGGCCAGGGATGGGATGATATGGTTTAGCTGTGTCCCCACCCAAATCTCATCTTGAATTGTAGCTCATATAAATCCCACATGTTGTGGGAGGAACTCAGTGGGAGGTTATTGAATCATGGGGGCAGGTCTTTCTCATGCTGTTGTCATGATAGTGAATAAGTCTTACAAGAGCTGATGGTTTTATAAAGAAGAGTTCCCATACACAAGTTCTCTTGCCTCCTGCCATGTAAGACATGCCTTTGCTCCTCCATTGCCCTCCACCATGATTGTGAGGCCTCCCCAGCCATGTGGAATTGTGAGTCCATTAAACATCTTTTTCTTTATAAATTACCCAGTTGCAGGTATGTCTTTATTAGCAGCATAAGAATAGACTAATGCAGTCATATTTTGTGTGGTTCCTGTGCTTATGCACAATAAACTTATACCTTTTCTCTTGTTAATCTCTCTATTGTTTGTTCATTTTAGCAAAACTTCAGAGGGCAGAAGTAGGGGGGGCTTTCCCTTTGCTCCAACATCAGACATCCTTCAATGCATGATGTGGGTATGATCAATTTTTTCCAACTTATTCTACATTTCTCTGTATTTTGTTGTGCCTGTCATTCGCCAAGAATGCTATACACATTTATGCCTCCATTCCCTTGTTTATATTGTTCCCTTGGCAAGGCTGCAAGAACAAAATTAGAAACACTTTGAGTGACAATCATGTTTGGATGCTACTCTCTTCTGAGGTATTCAATCTTCATCAGTTTCACACATATATTGAACTTTATGCCCAAATACTAGAAGTAAGTGTGATCTGTCCTATAAATACTAGCACATCCATCCTTCCACCTATCAGCACCAACTTGGAGCATTAATGAAATTTTACAATAGTACACTGAACATCTAAATTTACCTAGTATTATATAACAGATAACTCTCTTTTTCTTTACCCTTACACTACCCACATGTGCCATTAAATAGAATAATACTTAAAGGGCATCCTATCCATACCATATGTAGGTGTGTGGGATACCTGCTATGCCCTGGAATTTTATTAATGTGATGGTCTTGTGGTGATTAGAAATTCTGTACCACATTCAAAACAAATCTTTAATTCAGCTGTACCACATTCAATGTCCATGAATGTGGTAATTCTGTACCACATTCAAAACAAATCTTTAATGATTTTCAGAAAATCATTTACCTTGCTGATTATTCAGGGAAATGGCATATAACATGTGTAATCTTTGGTAAAATTTTAATAACACAACATGAAGGTTTTGTTTAGCAATGCCTGGCCAATATTGGTTCCCTGAATACATGCTTTTATAGAGGCTGTCCATTTACTTTTAAATAATTTGTATTTTTATGTCATTTTATTAATATCTAGTCTTCCCATAGAACTGTAGGTTTCATGAGGACAGGGACCCTGTGTATTTTGCTCACCACAGTATGCTTAGCACTTAGCACAATGCCTGGCACTGACTTATCACTCAATAAATATTTGTTGAATGAGTGAACAGAATATATACATTAAAATTCAGCTTAAATGATAAGTTATCAAAGTGAATCCAGAGCACTAGGCTATAAAGAAATAAAATGGAAGAAATTTTAGGCTTATGAGGGCAATATTCATAGTATCAATGCTTCATTTGCAATTTAATTTTGAAATTAAAAAAATATTTATATAACTACATATGTGTGTGTGTGTGTGTGTGTGTGTGTGTGTGTGTGCGTGCGCGTATAACACTTAAAGGGCATCCTATCCACACATGTGGACATAGACAGATAGATAGATAGATAAATAGATAGATAGATAGTAGGTCTACAGATGGTCCTCACATTCAATGACTCAACTTACAATTTTTCGACTTTTTGATGGTGTAAGAGTGATATGCATTCAGTAGGAACCGTACTTCAAATAGCCATAAATCATTCTGTTTTTCACTTACAGTACAGTATTAAATGAACTCCATGAATATTCAACACTTTATTATAAAAATAGACTTTATGTTAGATGATTTTGTTCAGCTGCAAGCTAATAAGTGTTCTGAGCACATTTAAGGTAGACTAGACTAAAACATCATGTGTGGTAGGTGAAATATATTAAATGCATTTTATTTACAATATTTTCAACGTATAATGAGTTTATCAGAGCATAACCCCATCATAAGTCAATGAGTATATCCTTAGATTTTAAGAAGCTTCAAGGAAAGTTTAAAGTTTTAAACTTTTTTTTAAGATCTTAAAACATACTGGAATATATAAAATATTACTCTTCAAATTGACAGCAAGATAAATACAAAAATACACTTTGGTTGAAAACTTCAACTTCCTTCTGTGAAGCTACTTCAATTTCTCTTTGAAATTACGCATTATGTATATAAAAACTGATATATACACTTATAGAAATTGGATGCAAGTAGTGGGAGAAATTTTTCTTAGCAACTAGATTAGAATTTCTCTTAAAAAGGGAACTGTCTGCACTTGGAAAATTAAGAGCTTGGAGTGTTAAGCAGATCCTGCCAGTTAGGATGACAACAGAGTTCAAAGCTTCAAAAAAAGAGCAACAGTACTCTTCATAAGGCAAGCAGAGAAATTTGTTATTGCCAAAGGATGAGAAAAATGACAAAATACAAAAAAAATAGAAGAAAGAAGGAAAAGAGGAGGCAAAAGATGGAAACAAGTTGAGACTAGATGCCAACTAAGACCAATAAACTTCCAGACATGCAATAGTCAAAATATTAGTTTAAGAATAATTATGACTTCATTGCACCTGTAGTATGACTGACAATCATGCATCAGATTAACCTTTCCTCTAAGATCAACAATAAAAGCTGATTTTATTTTGAATAGATACAAAAAAAATCTGCTTGAAGATATCAAATCACACAAAGAGTATAGAACTTAAAAGATCAATACCACAGACAGAAAGTAAGCTCACTGTGGTTAAACTTTAATTTACCTCTGCTTTTTCCCAGGAGCATTTGCCAATTTGCAGCATAAGGAATAGAGGCAGAAAGCCATACTGGGATCTGGAGGCGGTTTAACTAGGTTGAGGAGGCAGAAGCTAGAGTCTGGAGATGCCAAGGCATGCAGGGCCAAGATCCCAGAGAGAAAGGAACTACATAGAAGTAGGTTAGAAATTGTATGTAAAATGTTCCCATGAGACATTAGCTGACGCTTAAGCTGTATATGCAAGACACCAAGAACACAAGTAGAAAGGAAGACTAGAAATCCGAAAAGCTGACCAGATATGTCAAGTCTTGTGGTGCTAGGAAGATGAGGTGGTAAGGTCAGGGTCTGCCAAGGTGAAGGTTTCTGGGGAACAACGCAGGATTTAAAATCAGTCCTTAAAGGGCTACACCATAAAAATAAGGACAGGCTGGGCGCAGTTATTCACATCTCTAATCCCAACATTTTGGGAGGCCACAACAAGCAGATTGCTTGAGCTCAAGAGTTCAAGACCAGCCTGGGCAACAAAGTGAGACCTGACTTTACAAAAAATACAAAAATTAGCTGGGTGTGGTGGTGTGCACCTGTAGTCCCAGCTACTCTGGATGCTGAGGTGGGAGAATGACTTGAGCCTGGGAAGCAGAGGTTGCAGTGAGCCAAGGTCATATCACTGCACTCCAGCCTGGGTGACAGAGCCAGAGCCTGTCAAAAAAGAAAGGAGAGGAGAGGAGAGGAGAGGAGAGGAGAGGAGAGGAGGAAGGAAGGAGGAAGGAGGAAGGAGGAAGGAGGAAGGAGGAAAGAGGAAGGAGGAAGGAAAAGAAAAGAAAAAAAGAGAAAAGAAGAGAGACAAACTGCCTTAACAAAGGCTTTTACCAAGATTTGACTCTAGTAAGATGATTGGCCCTTGCTCCGTCTGTGAGATAAAATGTAATCCTTTTTTTGGATAAAGATATCATCATCTAAGTACTCAGATACAATGTATAGTATGCAATCAAGACACAGCAGGACTAGGATCATATGATCAAAAACAAACAAACAAAAAATAGAAACAGAGCAACAGGTAACACAGACTGAAGATACAGAGACTTACAAATAACTATCATAAAATATCAAGAAAATGGGTGTAAGGTGGTAAATTCACCTGAGAATGAGAACCCATAAAAGGAATCAAATACATGTTCTAGAACTGAACGATAATAACTAAAATTAAGATTCAATAGACAGATTTAATAAGCAAATCTACATAAAATGTGGATTTCAGTTAATAGTAATGTATCAATATATAGGTTCACAAATTGTAAGCTATGTGCCATACTAATATAAAATGTTCATAGTAGGTGAAACTTGGTGCAGAATATATAGAAATTATCTGTATAAGTTTTCAATATTTTTGTAAATCTAAAAATACTCTAAAATAAAAATTTTGTTTAGAAAAGCATCTAGAAGTGAAAATAAAATGGAACAAAAAATAAGATTACCTTCAAATGACAAATAATAAAACCAAGAGCTAACTTTTCATCAGAAATGATGAGGGCAAAAAACAAAACAAAACAAAACAAAATTTTTGAAAAAAAAATTGAAACTATTTTTTAAAACATTGCCAATCTAGAATTCGATATCTAACAAAAATATCCTTCATAAATTATGGCAACATAAAGATATTTCTAGACAGATAAATCTGAGAATAGCCAGAATAAAATAGCCAGAGTACACACAGTAAAACGAAAACTAACAGGAGTTATTTAGACAGAAGGAATTTTATCCTAGATGAAATCCTGGTGATGTACACAGTTATAAAGACATCAGAAAGGCCAAGAGCAGTGAAGAAATATTTAAGAAAAAAAATAAATTGGGAGGGCATACACTTCTAAGAATTAAGGCTTCTTATGTAGCTATAGTAAGTAAAACATTATGGTACTGGCACAAGGTATTTAAAAAAAAAAAAAAAAAAAAAAAAAGGTTTATTGTAACAAAAAAGAGATTCCAGAATCATACTTACACTTATGCAATCACTTGCATTTCTATACATATGCCAAAATAATGCTGCCAGGGAAAGAATTTTTTTTTCAGTAAATGATGCTAAAACAACAAAAATAATTAAAATGATAAAACATCTAGAAGAAAACAAAACAGAATATATGCATACCCTTGGGTTAAACAAAGATTATTCAAGTAGGAAAAAGTACTAAAATAAAGAAAAATGTTGATAAATTAGACTTCATTAAAATTGAAAAGTTTTGTGGCTCAAAGACATCATTAAGAGAATGAAAAAGCAAGCCTTGCACAGGTTATAGATATGTACAATACAAACAAAAGTCTAGACTAAGGATATATACTGAGAACTTCTACAAACCAGTAAGGAAAAGATTTCTACAAATCAGTTAGAAAAAGACTTGCTTTTTCTATTGAAAAAAAAGTGTATTGAGTAGACTCAGAAATTGAAAAATGACTTGAACATGTACTTTGTCAACAAGGATATCAAGATGACAAGCATATGAAAATGTATTCTACATCATTATTCACCAGGAAAAAGTGAATGAAAACCACAATTAAGTACCACTGAATCTATCAGAAGAGCTATTTTTTTGTAATAATGATCATGACCTCACCAAATGTTGACAAAGACGTGAAGAATTAGTATGCTCATGTTACTGAGAATATGACTTGATACAAACCCCTAGATAACTGCCAGCGTCTACTACATGTGAACATGTACATTATGTCTAATCAAGTAACTCTAACCTAGGTATAAGGCCAACAGGAATCAGATCACATGTGCACCAAAAGATATACCTAAGAATGTTAATAGTAGCACTACTCATAACAGATAAAACTAAAGACAACCCAACAGTACTGCCCTTAGACCCTGGGAGATAGGGCTGTACCTAGCAATGCCTCAAAAAGACCCATGCTATGGAGTGTCTCCCTTGAAATTTTCTATCACCTTTCCATAAGTGGGATCAACTGGCACTGGCAGGATCACCAGGGTGGGGCACCTGAGCCAAGACTAGGACTTACATGGGTTCTGCTTCCTGTTTCCCTCCTTCTGGGTGCTTTCCAACCCTCTACACCACTCGTGGGGATCAACCAGATACCCCAAGAAGGTCTATGTCTCCTTGCCTGCCAAAATGTTTTTTCTACAGTATTATATAAGATTAAGTCACCAGAATGGTGCTAATACACTGATTTTAGGTGACACAAGGTAGACACAGAGAGCTAGGTTACTACAAAATCACTACCAACCCTTGAACTTGAGCCACCTTTGTAGGCCCTTGCACCCACTCTCATCCATCCATGCTCTTACCTTAGTGCCACCTCCAGCCTATAGTACCTAAGAATGGTGGAGTTGGCAGCAAATATTCTGCATGAGCACCCGGTGCAATCCCTCACCCTCTCCACAGACTGTACCTGCCATGTTAGCCAGTTCTTTGGGGCTGGCCATTGCTATCTCCTCTACACTGATGCTCTGCAATGCCAATGGGTCCTCTTGATCTATGCTTTTTCCTGCTTCTGAGAGATGGAGCAACATAATGCTCCCTGGGGATGGCTTTAAGCTTTGCTGACCAAGGCAGGGACTTTCCTTGTGGGAGTGGAACCACCTTTTGTTCTGCTGATAGATACTGGCCTATCATTTCTACTGGTGAGAGATGGAAGGCAAGGGTATTATCAACACTGAAAGGTATCACATTTTAGTATTGCAGTGATTATGGTCAAAAGATTTCAAGAGCAGATATGGTTAGAAGATGCATTGTTATATGTTTATTCAATAAAATTCTGAATACTAAATTTAGCATGAATAGAAAATAAATTATTGTTGGCATTTTCCTGCATACTATGGGTAAGACTGGTATATGTGGCCATACTCGATGAAGCAAAGTCACAATCTTTGAGAGTGTCATTAGAAGCCAATATTCACAGATGTACAACAGATGATGCTATATCATGATAATGAGATACCTTGTCCTAAGAGTAGAAACAAGGAAATTAGCCAGGAGCAGGACTTTTGACAGTAAAGGTGTTTACTTGACTTGAACAGAGAGATACCTGGACATTATGAAGAATCTCTATGACTGCTGATTGGATAGTAAACAAATAGATAAGCACCTCTTGTCTACTTACTATTCCAAATGGTTATTGATACATTTCTATATTTGTATGGGCCTATAAATTTTAATAATATATTTCAATCAAATTGTTTATACCAATAGGGACCCTTCCAAAATACAAATAACATATCCTAGGGATGGCCCTACAAACCAAATATTCTTCAACAGTAAAGTTAATACTGTATAGTATAGGCACACAATAAATATTACAAATACATGAGAATGAATGTGCTAAAAATATGATGACATGGATGAATCTCATGAAAGAAGACCGACACAAAAGAGTTGATATATGCTGTATGATTCCATGTGTATACGTTTCCAAATTAGGCAAAAATAATACACGACGATTGAATTGTCAGGATAGTAGCTACCCTTGGGTAGGGGCATCTGTGTGTGCTAGGGTAGTTATTAACTGGAAGAGGGTTTGAAAACTGAACAGATTATTGTAAACAAAGTTAAGTGTGCTAATGTTCTCTGTTCCAATTTTTTCCTCCACCATTAAGAACATGTAAGGCAATTTCATTGCCATATCAAAAATACTCTAGAGGTCTCCTTGTTTTGTATTTGTCCTGCAGAAGACATGTGAAAACAACCCACTAAAAATATTTTTCTATTTTTAAACTGTGTTAGACAATACTTTTATTCACATTAGTCCTTCCAGAGACAGTATATTTACTGTATGTTTGTTAAAAGATACATTATTAAAAACAGAGGTCAACCTCTCCTGCTACATGATGTTGAGATCACATATTTGAATCTCCAAAGGAATTGATTACCGGTGATGGATTTGATAGTTTCACTTGTTAAAAAAGTAAACTTTTCCCTTGTTACAGAGACATTTCTGCCTTTTCTATACTCTCCTTCCCTATATTTCTCTATTTTAATGACTAATATATTGAGAAGTAGAAACCTGGGATGCTGGAGCAGAAAATGAGGAAGGAAAGATGAGATACTGTAACATTGGAAATATTCTAGTGGTTTGGTAACACACTTGGCTTATTTTTCACTTCAGACAAATTACAATATATACACATACCTACTGGTATGACATTACTTAGAATTTAATTATGCTTTTTTTACTTAATTACTTATAAAAGCAAAAATATTTTAAATCTATTGCAATGCTTACAGCTACTAAGGTTAAGCCTGTAAGTCTTCTGCAACAACCCCATTTTCTATCACTTAACATTCAGTCAAAATGAAGTCCTCCTTCTGGGGCTAAATTAGTTCCTACTTGGTCTCAGACTCTGGGCAAATCTTTGTCAAAGTTAGATAAGTCCTAAGTACAAATATCTTGCTTGGAAAGCAACTGAGGACATTAGAAAGGAATACAAACTTAAAAATCAATTGAATTTAAGAGACAAAAAACTTTCCAGTTGTTAAGTTCAGGCTAAGGAATAAATGACCTCTTAGAAATTTAGAAAAAAAAAAAAGTTTTATAAAGAATACACATAACATACCACTTTTAAAAACGCAATTAGATGGTCCCAGAGCTTATCTGTAGTTTGTTGGAAGCCTCCAGACATGTCCTCCACTCCTTTGATATTCATGAACATAACAAATACATAACAGAGTCACAATATACCTCAAAGACTTGCATTGATTCTGAAGCATAGCAAAGGATTCATGCAGCAGCTGCAAGCTGACTGCAGTGCTCTAGGCCAGGCTTAAACACTTCAGTCAGAAAGGCAATTTCAGCTGGCTACTGTTGAGTTGTCAGTATCCCTTAGTCCAAATCAATCAGATGCCTCCCACTGTTTCTTAGAAGGAAATATTTCTGCCTATGCCATTTGATTTTTTTCCTGGTATACAACTGAAACAAAAAGTCAGTGATGGAATTGTTACTGTGTTTAACATGAACAAAATCTATCAGTGCTACACAGCCAAACTGTCTAAGGAAGTACATTAATTGGCCTCTTCCTGTCCTTCTGATGCTTTTACTCTAAAGTCTATCCAAATCCCAGACTGCTACCTGCAAGCTCGAGATCACACTCAAGTTGCTTAAACTTTCTGGAAGTCAGTCTACCCATCTGTAAAACGAGAAGGATTATAACAAACTCAACGAAGACTGGAATTTGATTAGGATGATGCACTTAAAAATCCCTAGCACAATATCAGCCATATAGTAGGTGCTAGATGTTATCAAAATAGTATTTAAATGGTTATGAGCCCATATTTATTTGTGTGCACATTTAATTAAGTCACTTAATCAGATTTTTAATCACGTTAAAGTTATAGTTTTACATTTATCTCTGGCAGTTTGATTAGTTTTTTCCAGTAACCTGGACTACTTCTTTCTTACTTACTTTCCTTCCAATTAACTTCAGTTTGAACACTGAACATCTCATTAATATCACCATGATTAGATAGATCTGTAATAATAAGGAAAAGAAACTCAACCCAGTCAAGTTTACCACTAAAATTTAATTAGCTATTACAGATGAAGATGCTTCACATGAGTAAATTATATATATCTTAAATATTCTTGTAGGAGGGACAGCTGGCTTCTAATAATGGTGGGCATGTATACCAGGATTCAGCAAACTTTTTCCTTAAAGGGCTAGATAATAATTATTAAGACTTTTGGACAAGACCATCTCTGTCACAATGACTCAGCCTTGTGGTTGTTCATGAATGTAGCCATATGTTCATAAATAGTTGTGGCTTTTTTTCAATAACACTTTATTTATAAAGACATTGGGCTAGATTTGGTCCATGGGCTATCATTTGCCAATCCCTGTTCAATCCTCCTGCTGCAGACCAAATCATTAGATCCCTCTACAAAATCCTAGTAAAAGCAAAGAGAATGAGTAATCAAGTGGAGATAAGAGAACATTAGAGACGAGCACTGCTTCTGCCCTGGAAATTTTACAGATGGACTGGAGGCAGCTGAAAGGTCATGCTTTGCTTTCAGTGGACTCAGTGAGCAGCAGGTGGAGTAGTGTGCCCACCAAGATGGCACACTCTGGTGAGTCACCACCTCTCTGGGTCCTGAGCTAGAGGGCTCCACCCAGACAATGAGTTCTTGGACTATATCCCAATGGGTTACTTAGGTGTCCCAGAGAAACTCAAGCCTTGGCCTTAGCAAGGAGCTTAGAAGAAAAACATATCCACGGTACTTACTCTATATATTTCTGCCCTTCTCTTCTCTGTTCTTTGCTTTAGGTTCACTGACCCCTAATTCACTACATCATCCAGCCTCCCTTGTCCTCTGGCTTCTGGGTGGTTTTGGATACAGGGAAGCATAATGAGGAGATCTGAGGGTGGCAGGATACAGAAATTGGGGTATTTGTGCCACACCCCATTCCTGCTTTGGTGCGGCAGTTCTGACAGTGGGTTGTATCTGTCTATAACTAAAACTTCACAGGTGGGTAGCCTCTCCACTTGAGTGGGTGACTCAACTCCCCTTGTTGATTTCTTCCCCAACAACAGTTTATAAATAGTCCCTTAACCTAATTAATCCCTTTCAAGTGAATTCTGTTGCTGCTTTGGCTCCTATTATATCTTGCGCACAAAAAAACAACACCATTCCAGGTCTTAAATTATTTCCAGAAGTAATTTTTTAATACAACATCTGACAAAGAAAGAAGATGAGATGCAAAACAAGACAAGCTCAACCAGGAGGAACAACAGATAACAGAAAGAGTCACAATGGGAATTCAGTTATTGGAATTATCAGGTATAGACAATAAAACAACCATTCTCACTACTTTCGTGGAGACTTAAGCTCAGAAATACAGGAAGGCATGATAAGCAAAGAAAATAATACACATTTGGTAAATATAAATAAACTTTGAGTATAGAAAACAAAAGCAAAAATGTCCTGTAAGGCTTGATATAAAGAGAGAATTAAAACACAGAATAATAGCATATATATTAAAATGGGTAATTGAATCAAAAGTGTTCTAAGATCCTGGCATTTTTGGAAAGAATAACTCAGATAAAGATAATTATTAACCTCTTGTAAATCAAGCGTGCCTATATTATCTCTAGAGTAACACTCATGAATAGGGAAAAAGTTTGTAACTTCCAAACTCTTAAATAAATATTTCTCTGTGTGATGACAAATGTGTGTGTGTGTGTGTGTGTGTGTGTGTGTGTGTATAGCAACAAAGAAAAACATTATATAGAATAGGCAAAATAACTGCTAATCACATAATTGATTATAAACATGTAATCAATTTACATCATCATATAATCAATTTAAACCCAAATTTTTCAGTAATTTTATTAAATGTAAATCAACCAAGTGTTCCAGTTAAAAATCAATGATTCATATACTGATTTTAAAAAAGAATAGCTACAAATCTCTTACACAATTGTCACTCTGTACATAGGGGATTTGTTCCAGGACCACCTACTTATACATAAATATGCACATCATCAAGTTTTACTGTCAGCCCTGCATAACCCACATATGTGAAAAGTTAGCCTTCCATGTACATGGGTTTCACATTGGGCTAATACTGTATTTTTTATCTATATTTGGTTGGAAAAAAAAAATCTACGTATAAGTGGACTTTTGTAATTCAAACCTGTGTTGTTCACAGGTCAACTGTACACATTTGAAACTGGAGGTTACATAAATCTTGGATGTAAAATGATACAAAATGAAAGATAAAATAAACACCAGAAAAAAACAAATATAAGCACAGTAATATTAAACAAAATATATATTAAGGCAAAGAGAATTATTACAGAAATAGTCACTGCATGAGGAAAAACTGTTAAGTTTACCAGAAATACAACTGTACTACTATATTAACTACTATAAGTGTTAAAATGAAGCTGAACTAATTAAGATCATGGGATAGAATGGCAGAGAAAGAGAGCAGACAAATCCTCAGACTAAAGAACCAAGAAAAGACCTCACATATACATGGCACCTGACTATGACAGAGAAAACACTTTTTGATAAACGATGTTGGGGCAATGAAGTATGTATATAAACAAAAAGAAACTGATTATCAACTTTATAACACATGCAAAAATCAATTTTACGTGGATCATGGTTCAGAATATGAAAGAAACAAAAAAGTTTGGATATATTAAAATTAAGGATTACACTTTTTGAAAATATGCCACTAAGTGTGAAAAAGCAAGCCATAAAATGGATACTCAGCCTTTTTATAATCATGGATATATGAATTTAAACCACTGTGATATCAATATAATTTTACTAGATTTAAAATTTAGAAATTTGAAAATTACTGCTAGCCACGACAAAGAGCAATAGGAATTGTTTTATGTTGCTGTAGGTATACATGATGTGGTATAACTCTGGCAAATTGTAGGTATTATCTACTAAACTGAACATATGCAGACTCTTGAGCTAACAGTTTCACAACTATGAATATACTCTAGAGTAGTGTTTCCCCCAAGTGAGGACCCCAGACCAGCAGCATCAGTATCACCTAAGAAGATGTTAGAATGCAAATCCCATAACAGACATTCTGGGACAGAAACTTCAGAATTGGGTCTTAGAAATCTAGGTTTTAACAAGCCCATCAAGTGATTCTTATGCTTGCTAAACTTTAAGAAGCACTGCCTCATACAAAAGTGAGGTTATGTGCATCAGGATAAAAATATAATTATCTTCATAATAGTATAGTTTTCAATCACAAAACAAATGGAAACAATCAAAACCAACAAGATGTCCAAATATAGAATGAACAATAATTTATTGCTTTTTATTACACAGAAATAAAAATGAATAAGTTGCAACCACCTGCAGCAATGCAGACAAATCTTAGAAATGCAAGTGATATTTAGAAAATTGGGTATACACATGAAAAAGAATGAGGAGAAAAAAATAAAAACAGACAAAACAAACACATAGTGTATGATCTCAAATATATAAAATTCAATGTGTATTCAATAGGCAAAACTAGTCTGAATTGGCTAAGGATGTGTATGGACAGACTTGTAAGGTAGTTCCCCAAATCCCTATCTACTATGTTGACAATCTTGTGTGATCATAAAATCACAGCCTGAGATGGATTCTTACTCAATTGATTCATTTCGTGGAGGAGTGGTATCAAGAGAGAGGCAATAAAGCCTGCAAGCGTAAGGTCTCATTTAGAAAACAGCTTTGTTTCAATTCCAAGGTGAAACATTGGAGCATCACACAGTTCATCTCACCTTGAGTTAAGCAACTGGCCTTTTGTGCTACAGTCAATACTGAGGCTGCAGGGAGAGAGGAGGCATGGCATGCCTGGTAGTGATTCCCATTTGGCCAAGGGCAATTCTCCAGATAACTGGGCAACTGTGGGTTTTTGCCATGCAAACCCCACAGCATTTAGTAAAGGAGATGTGAAGAGGCAAAATAGAAGACTGACAGCATTTACTACAGACCACAAAAGTGAGGTAAACTTTAAAGGAATGCTAGGATGTGGATAACATAAAAATCAGCAGAGTTGGGATGGGTAATGCAGAGATTTTCTGGGATTCCTGCAATGTTCTATTTCTTTACCTAGGTAGTGGTCACATAAATGTACTTTATATACCAATATTATTTAGTTTGTGTATTTCTTCATGTGTCCATTATATCCACAATAAAATTGATTTTAAAAATTCTGCCTAGGGAGAAATGAAATCTCTAAGCTGGAGAAATGTAGACTATCTGAGGATTTCATTTACTTCCTTGATACTGTGTTATATTTCACTGCACTATGGTATGTCTAATAAATTTTAATTTTACTATCCTCACTAGTATACTGTGATTCTTTGCAGACCAAGAATTCAGAAAATTCTGTCACACTGACTATTAAGGAAACAAAATCAAAGCCACATCCATGAGGATCTAAATGGAGAGTTAGTTTTGGGGTGGAGAAGTGGAAAAAACACACAAAGTATAAATATGTTAACTAGAAAACAAAAGATAATTTGTGATCATGCAAACTATGAACAAGGACAGAAGAATGAAATTGCTGGTATTCATCAAAAAGTTCTTCTGGAGAAAGATTCTTTGCATTCTCATTATTATAACTCTCTAATAAAAAAAGGGGAAGCATAACAATAAAGAATAGGCAAAATAAAGCTTATATTTTCAGCAGAAAGAGTTTTACCATGTAAAATTTAAATCACAAACCCCAGTCTTCATATTAAAAATGAAAAATATCAGACAGGATCTATAGTAAACCACTTGGGTCATTTTACATTGAAATTCTTAATAGTTTCTTTCTATTTCTCACACTGTTTTTCAAATAGCATGATGGAACCCCATGAGACAGATTTTAATGTGATGACCAGACATAATCCATATACTTCCTGGAAAATTCCAAGCAGTTACCATCAATTACAAGCTGATAATTATCTCTCAGTGACTTTCATACACTGCAATTTTTCTCTAAACACAGAAAAGGAATTTAAAAGGTGAAATATAATCAATCTATGGAAATGAACACATAAGAAAGTTTCAACATATGTAGAAAACAATTAAGAAAGTTTGCCTTCCTTATAATTATTTTCAATTGGATTATCAAGTCAAGATGGGTAGCTAAAATACATAGGAGCAGAAAAATATTTTAGATGAAAGAAGGAATATAACTGCCAGAGGCATTGATTCTCACAGAAAGGGTCTAAAACTTAAGGTCAGAGAGCTCAGCTTGGTACAGGGAAGAGCTGGGCCAATGAAGACAAGTCACTTTTGGGGGTCTCAGTTTTCTTATCTGTAATTTAAAAGCCATGCCATTGGTTGGTTCTCTTTCATGGGACCTCCATCCTATCAAATAAGATAGCACACATGAAAGCATTTTGCAAAATATTCTATTCTATAAAAGTCAAAGGCATTTATTATTATCAATGTTATTTTTATTATTTTATTTCTTTTTTGTAGAGTCGGAGTCCACTCTGTCGCTCAGGCTGGAGTGCTGGAGTACAATGGTGCGATCTCCGCTCACTGCAACCTCCGGCTCCCTAGTTCAAGCAATTCTCCTGCCTCAGCCTTCCGAGTAGCTGGGACTACAGGCGCACGCTGCCACGCCCGGCTAATTTCTTTCGTATTTTAGCAGAGACGGGGTTTCACCATGTTGCCCAGGCTGGTCTCGAACTCCTGAGCTCAGGCAGTCCACCTGCCTCGGCCTCCCAAAGTGCTAGGATTACAGGCGTGAGTCACTGCTCCCGGCCGTCAAAGGCACTTTTGTAGACTTCCTAAATTCACTTCTAGTTCAATAACTTGGAGAAAAGGGAGAGATTTTTCCGGACATATAAGTCGTATTTCAGAACATTTTAAATAAGTGTTAATAGAAAACAAAGAATGAAGTTGTGATGATAAACCAAAACTTAACAGTTTATCTGTGGCAGTAGCTTTTCACACACAGACATCACCCACTATCCTGGAAAAAGGAGAAAAATGTTTCCACTTGGGAATGTTTTGTGAAATTATTTCAAGCTACACCCCAGGACACAATGTTAGAGGAAATTATAACTCCCCCAGGTAAAAACGTTTTCCTTCTCCACTAAGTGGATCATGAATCAGTTTTAGCCTATGATGTTCTACTCCATTGAGCCCAGAACATTCAGCAGCTTCTGGAATCAGCCAAACCATCAAGCACAGCAGACAAATTCCCTTTAAGTCGATTCAAGTGCCGAAAAGCAGTGGGCTAGAACTTTTCCTCCAAATCTGGAACTCAATGAAGTGTGGGCTTCATTCTTCTTAACAAAATAACTCAAACTCCAGAATACTTCTGCAGGATTCAATTAAGGTATATTTCTAATTTGGATACTCTTTTTTTCTTTGCTTTTGTTTTCTTTCTGGGTGAACATAAAGTATACTGCTGGAATTCTGATGGTGATACTTGTTTCTGAGCTTTCTAAATACCTTTCAACTATATATTGGCAAACTAATTTCCGTGTTTTACTTGAACAGAGTAGCAGAAAATAGAAGAGAATTAAAAAGGTAATAGTGGAAAGGGTTCAATTGGGAAACTATGTCAAACTAGATTTAGTGTTGCTCAGTAATCAAACATCCAGTCATTACACTAACGGCATGCTATTTACATTCTGTCTCTCTCCCTTTATATACATACATATATAATGTGTGTTTGTGAGAGAGAGAGTGTGTGTGTGTGTGTGTGTGTAGATATGGTCTACACATATGATCTCTCTATATAAGGTCTATATTTTTATATATTATATATATGTGTGTGGTCTGTATCTATAGGGTCTATAGAGAGAATGCAATATATATTTATTGAAAGAGAGAATTTAATAAAATTCAAATAATACAGGAATATAAATGTAGCATGGCCATAATAGAAAATTATACCATAATTATACCATAGAAAATTATGCCATAGAAAGAGATGGTCATTAGAGAGCTGAATGAAAAGAGTAATCCTAAGTAGGATTAGAACTTATTCTCTAGCTAGCTAAGTAAACAAAATGTTAGTGGACACACATGGGGTAATCAACTTTTTATTTTGCTGATACGTGATAATTACTATTATCCACAATCACCACTATTTCTTTTTATAATATATATTTAAACTTCAGAAATGAGATAAGACATCTCAAATTCTTATAAAAATTAACTATGGAAAATGTACCACGTTACTTTTATTTTTCCAATTTCTTAGCCAACAAGAGAAGTTTGTCAGATTCTTATACTTGGACTATAATTTTATTTTGAAACAATCATAGACTACATGAGATATAAGTTCTTGAAAGATAAGAGATAAGCATCCTAGTTGAGATTCAAGTGCTGACTCATGACATAGTCCTGACTTTCCAAATACATGGTTGAGTTGAAGGGACTCAACATACTGACAATTTGAAGGCAGGGAATTTGGAGTTGCCTATGAAAAGATTGATTTCATGTTTATCATGTGCAATATAAACTTAATTATAATAAGTTTAGAATCTGGTGTAGTATGCTCATTTTATTTTATATATTCCCAGTTGTTTAGAAAGGTGAGCTAGGTTAAAGTCCATAAAGGAAATTATTTAGGAAATTTAAGGATGCACCACCATGGGTAATGTACATGAGTTTCAAGGCAGTTTTAAGTGAAATCCACCCAACAATGTAGCTTCTTCACATACTAATGATATGGCTACAAAGTGTAGCTATTTTTTAAATTTTAAAATTAATTTTTAAAATTTTGTGAGTGCATAGTATACATGTATATATTTTAGGGGCACATGAGCTGTTTTGATACATGCATGCAATGTGAAATAAGCATATCATGGAGAATGCAGTGTCCATCCCCTCAAGCATTTGTCCTTTGAGTTACAAATAATCCAATTATATTCTTAATATATTAACACTCAAAGTTGCCAGTTTGGCAACCAATATTAACTAAAATCATGGAGAAATCTGTAAAAGCAAATGAAATTTTTCTGGTCTTATCTCTAAAGAAAATCTTTGCTAACAAGCACTGAACTATTCAATAAAGTATTATTTCCCCATTATACTATGAATGAAAGCACCAATGAAATTTATAAAATTATTGTCTTTGTTATAAGGAAAATCATCATAACAATTAATGTTTATTGAGCATTTACTATGTGCTTGGCACGGTACAAAGTTATGTTGCCTGCATTATCCAATATAATCCTCACAATAATCTTCTAAGATAAGTTCTATAGCTGTTCCTTGACTTACAATGGACTTATGATTCAATAAACCCATCATAAACTGAAAATATCATGATTCAAAAATTCATTTAATACACCCAACCTGCTGAACATCAGTTCAGCCTAACCTAGCTTAAACATTCTCAGAGCACTTACCTTAATCTACAGTTGGGCAAAATCATCTAACACGAGACTTATTTTATAATAAATTGTTGTATAGTCCATGCAATTTATTAAATACTATATTATAGTCCCTCCTTATCTATGATTTCCCCTTCCATGATTTCAGGTACCCATTGTTAACCACAGTCCAAACATATTAAATGGAAAATTCCAGAAATAAAAAAATTTATAAGTTTAAACTGCATACTGTTCTGAACAGCATGATCAAATTTCAAACTGTGCTGCTCAGTTCCTCTCAAGATGTGAATAATCCCATAGTTCAGTATATCCACGCTGTATATACTACCTGCCCACTAGCCACTTAGTAGCCATCCCAGTTGTCAGATTAAAAAAAAAAAAAAACAGAGTGGCCAGGCATGGTGGCTCATGCTTGTAATCCTATCACTTTGGGAGACTGAGGCAGGCGGATCATCTGAGGTGAAGAGTTTGAAACCAGCCTGGCCAACATGGCGAAACTCTGTCTCTACTAAAAATAAAATAAAAAAAAAAATTAGCCAGGTGTGGTGTCATGTGCATGTAGTCCCAGCTACTTGGGAGGCTGAGGCAGAAGAATTGCTTGAACCCGGGAGGTGGAGGTTGCAGTGAGCAGAGATTGCACCACTGCACTCCAGCCTGAATGACAGAGCAAGACTCTGTCTCCGAAAAAAAAAACAAAAAAACAAAAAAACAAAAAAACACATAGTATGTATAGTGTGTGGTACTATCCAGTTTCAGGCATCCACTGAGGGTTTTAGAACATAAGACTGTTGCACTAAAAGTGAAAAAAAAGTGGTTGTATGGATACTTAAAGTACTGTTTCTGCTGAAAGCATATCACTTTGACACCATCATAAAGTCAACAAATCTAAGTGGAACCATCTTAAGTCAGAGACTGTATTATTATCTCCCTTTTATGCATGATAACACTGAGAACCAGAACAGTTAAGCAGCCTGTGCAAAGCACTCCATATGTCTTTATTTTGTTTTGCTTTATTTAGTTCTTTCATACATAACAAATATGTATTGACCACCTCATATATATAAAGCTTTGCAATATCAGACATCTGTAATAACTTTTAAGGAAGAATCTGCCTGACCGAAAAAAACTTTATCTTCTGTAGACCACACGCCCCCTCATCCTGTTAATATTAGTTTAAGCATAAGCACACTTTTAAATTTTCGAGGAAATGGCTTCTGTTTCTGAAATTTTGTTCCCAAATCAAACCCATATTGCAGAAGTGAATTTTGAGGGATTCTAGAAATCTCTTCCTAACAGAAACAAATCCTTCTGACCTTGACATTGAGAAGCCATGAACGCCACACAGCAATGAAAGAACTTTTGTGCAGCATTTCTGTGAATGTAGTTTTTAAAATATATGGTCACTATCTTTTTAAAAACAATCTTCAATTTTTAAAACATTTAAAATATTTTTAGATATTTGAATTAGAAAGACATATATTTCCACCAAAATCTATCCAATGCTTACTTATGCCAACATGAATCATCAACATATGTTCATTTTGTTTACCCAAAAATGTTATCTTTCGTGTGTCGTGTGTGTGTGTGTGTGTGTGTGTGTGTGTGTGTGTG